>NC_138771.1:672487634-672738117 GCF_965119305.1 Pelophylax lessonae
GTTAAAAACCTCTACCAAATGTGGGGCCAGAATAGACTTAAAGGCTTTGTAAAACTCAGCCGTCAGACCATCCGGTCCAGGTGACTTTTTGATGGCAAGCTGTTCAATTGCCCTCTTCACCTCTTCAACTGTGATCTCTTCTGTCAAATTCATCAAAGGGACATCTCCACCATTTAGACCTGGAGTAGAGTCCAAAAAGCTTTCCATCTTGTCTCGGTCAAGCTGTTTCCTCCCAAGAAGTTCAGCATAAAAATACCTCACGACCTCCAGCATCCCTGACCTGGACTTTGTCAAGGAACCTGTACTATCCTTAAGGCCAACGACCATCTTAACAGCTACACCCTGTTTGCAGTTCTGGTAAGGTTCAGGCGAGTGGTATTTCCCATAGTCCCGCTCCAGAACCAAAGAGGTATGCCGGTCATATTAACACTTCCTGAGGAGGATTTTCACTTCAGAGATTGCCCCAGGATCTCCTCCTCTCGAGACAAGAATATCCAGATTCCTCCGCAAACGTTGGTAGGTCATGTATCTATTAAACTGTTTTTTATTGGCTAGGCCCCTGAAGAATCCAGCAATCCTCTTTTTGGTCAGCTTCCACCACTCAGCCCTGCTGCTACAAAAGTCCAGGATGGTCACCTGTGCCTGAAAGAATTCCTCAAGGATTGTCTAACATGTTCTTCCTCAAGGAGTGTTGAATTTAATCTCCAGATACCTTTGCCCCTCTGAGGGAAGTCTGAAGCATTCAAGACCACAGATAGCATACAGTGATCAGAGAACTCCACTGCCTGCACCACTGGGGGTGAGAAAGCAGAGGCCTCCTTCAAAAAAAACCTATCTATCCTACTCTGACTATTACCTCGATGAAAGGTGAACCCTGTGTCATCCGGAAGGTGCTTAATGTGCACATCCACAAGACCAGCATCCCTAACCTTACTATTTAAAAAAACGCTATCATATCCCAGCCTGTCATTGAAGTCCTTCCTGTCCTTGGGCCTAGTCACAGTATTAAAGTCACCTCCAAAAACCACTTGCCGGGATGTAAAAAGAAATGGCTTGATCCTTGTAAAAAGGCATTTCCTGTCCCACTTTGTGTGCGGCCCATAAATATTAGTTAGGCGCAGGTCCTGCCCTCCCACAAGAACGTCTAAGACCATACATCTCCCAATCTCCACCTCAATAACCCGCCGGACAGTTACCATGCTGGTTTTAAACAACACCGCCACCCCGCCGTAAGGCTCGGCCGCAAGAGACCAGTAAGATGGACCATACCTCCACTCTCTCTTGGCCATATGAATATCTGCCAAGGAGGTGAGCCTAGTCTCCTGCAAAAATAAAATTTCAGCATCTAATTGGCTGAACAAAAAGAAGGCCATAGAACGAGCTCTTACTGACTTAATGCTGGCGACATTTATTGTCACCACTTTTAATGGAGGGGGAACCGCCATTTGGGTTATTGGGTGGATTGCTTCTTAGCTCCCCTCTGCTGCTCATCACCAGAAGCCTCTCTCTTTCTTGAAGCCTCCTCCAACTCCATTTCAATTTCTGAATTCTGCTCAGAAGAATCCCCAGATGAGGAGATATCCCAAGCAGAAGCCCTATACCGGTTGGAGACAGTCACTGGGGCATCCTGTCCCTGTTCCATCCTCACTGTCTGTCTCTTCCGCCTTACAACCTTCCTTCTCTCCTCCAGGTACTGCAGGTCAGATTCAGAGATGCTTTCATCTCTTGTTTTCTTCTTCTTCTTTGAAGTCTTCACAGAAGGCTTCTTTACAGAGGAAGCCGCAGCAGCACCCTTTTTGGTACCCTCTACCACTGGTGGGTGGGGGGCTTCTTTAAGGTCACACTTAGGAAGGGAAGACTGATTGGGAATAACTGACTCGGGGGGCACAGACTTGGAAGGTTCTGACACAAGAGGAGCAGGTACAGTAGGCTGGACACAGGGACAGACACAGAAGGAATACTTACAGATACAGGAGGGGTGGGCACAGGGACTAGGGAGGGATCCTGAACAAGACCAGGGGAGTCAGTCACCGCAGAGGAGGGTGGTACACCAGGGGCCTCATCCTCCAACCTGTCCAGCCTTAACAGGTCATCTATCACCTCTCTATCCATATTATGCCAGGCTTCAGGACATCGGCTGTAGGGGTGGCCAAGGCGCAGGCACAGGTTGCACCTTATCGGCTGGGTGCAGTCCCTGGCCACATGACCCTGTCCCCGACACACTGAACAGATCAGTGCTGAACAAGAGGAGCTAAAATGGCCCTTTTTCTCCACAGCGGTGACACAGTTTTGGCTGACTGGGATAAAAAATAGTCATCCTATCCCTCCCTATAAAGGCAGAGGAGGGCAGGTGACGGACAACATTCCCATCCCTAGCCAACCTGACCGCTACCGACCAACCCCCAGTCCAGATGCCACGCTCATCATGAATTTTATCTGGCCTGGTCAAAACATCCCCATAATTTCTCAACCAGACCTCTAAGTCCCGAGCAGGAACACTCTCATTTGTTAGGATAATAGTAATTTTCTTTACTGTTGACCTTTGGGAAACTGCCACTGGCACCAGACCTTCCCATTCGGGTCTTGACCTGCACTGAGCCATATATTGTTCCCAGAACAAGTCAAGACCCTCTGGTCTGGTGAAACTAACCGTGTACTCCCGGCTTCCAGCCACATGTATCAGGGCATATAGGTCATTAGCCCCAAAACCCATATCTAAAATCAGGTCCACCACCATACGCCTTGCTAGAGGGACTGCAGCACCTTCCCATTTAAGGAGGACTACGTTCCGCCTTGGACTCCCAGCAGAAGCCATAGACCCAAGACCAGATCCAATGGTGCTCATAGTGGCAGCCTGTAAGGGAAAACCCCGATTGGAAGCGGAGCTCCTCCTTGATTGTAGCCCTGGCTTGATGATATTGCCAGGAGCACAGCTTACCACCTGTGCAAATGTAGGTTTATTAGGGCCAAGACCCCACACTGATGTCACATTGGCTGATACATTACTATTATTACCAGCTTGGCCTAAACCAGCAGCATTATCAGTTGCACATACAATAGTGGGTCCCACCACACCTGCAATGTTATTAGGTGTAGTTACTGTTTCTGATGCAGTACCAAGTGCTTCCTGCTGCTACGCTGTAGAGTCCTGTTCAACTGTGACTGAAATAGTTTTAAGCTCAGCAGAAGGGGGGTTAATCGGCTCTTCTGGATTTTGTGGTTCTTCAGCAGAAATGTCATTTTTTAAACGTAACATTTCCTGTTTAGAGACATCAGCAGCAGGCACAACATTGCTGAGCATAGGGGAATCACCCTGGGTGTCACTGGGAAAACCCTCATTATTTGGCAAGGTGCTAAAAAGGCACAAAAACAGATTTATCTTTTACCTGGGGCTTTATAGCCTTTACTTTATCAGGCTTACTGTCAGGTAAGTCCTCCACACCACCAAACACGAGCTGATCTTCCCGCATTGGAGACTCCATTACCTGGATAACTTTCAACATGCCTCCTGAGCCCTGAGATGGCAATGGGCTGCTTACCTCACCTTGAGGGGGAAGGGGGTCAGAACTGGGGGTCTCCTCCTCCACCTCCATCTTTGCAAACCTTCGGTCGTTGCTAAACTTTTCCTTGAAAGGACCTGCTCTCCCTTCCATCATGGCCACGATGGTTTCCTGATGTTCCACACGGACCTTAGCCAATTGGACCTCTGAATCCATGGATCCACGGTTCCTGCTGAACAAGCCTTCACGCTGCTTTCTCAGGTGTTTCAAATCCGCTCTAAGCATGTAGAGCTTGTCTCTTTCCTTATTGAGGACTTTGATCCCGGCCACCACTCGCTCCCGAATGGATCCAGCATCTTCATTCTCACCAGGTGCAGAGAGATCACCAACCACGGCTTGTCCAGGAGCATGCATGCCATCCATCCGCCCAGGGGATGGCTGAGAGCCTCCAGCAGGAGAGGCCCGCTGGCCTCCATGGCCTCCCCAGAAGGGAGCCAGGAGAGCTGGTAGGGATTTCACCTCACTCCCCTCTCAAACAGATCACCTGGAGCAGCTCCAGACACACAGCCAGAGAACCTTCCAGCAGCCACACCCGAAGCTGAATGATGGGAAACTACTCCTCCCACTGACAGCAATGATGGGGCACTATTCCTCCCACTGACACCAATGATGGGGCACCATTCCTCCCACTGGTAACAATGACGGGACACTATTCCACCAACTGACACCAATGATGGGGCACTATTCCTCCCACTGATACCAATGACGGGACACTATTTCCACTCTGCTGGCCACAGTCCGGCCCCCCTAATGTCTGAAGGACAATAAAATGGCCCTTTATTTAGAAAGTTTGGAGACCCCTGATATATGGAGTACAGTACTCCACCCATCAACCACACCCAGGGGAGTGCCTTACAATGGGTACTAACACCCTGCTTACATACTTGTACAATTACAAGGCATATTGAATTCGATTGGTATTATGTTTATGGTTGTAAGCTTAATGTTTGAAAGGCGTTTTTAGAGGATTCAGGACCTCTAGATATATTGGTATTACAGTATATAATATTTGGTGTACAGGAGTATTATCGTGGGTGGACCTTTAATGATATTAATGTTTTTGTTTTGCAGTAGCTTGTTTACAGACATCATTTGTGTTATTATTTTATGTGGCATTGGTTATTATAGGGAGATTACTTTGTGGTAGTAGATTGTGCCAAGTTTAATTTGATTGCCAAATAATTTCCTTATTGTTAGTTGTAAACACTGAACAATCAAGATATATTCATCATCACTGCAGGAGAACATACTTTTATTTTTTTAATAAAGACCGCACTGTAAGGACTGTATTTGGCATATAGTGCCTTGCAGGGCCGATCCCAGGGTAACAGACGCCTGGGTGCAGAAATATTTATGGCGCCCCCACATGGGCGTGGTAATCTTACTAACCCCTCCCCTTTTCCTACTGGGACCTGAAGGGGGTCTCTCCAAGGAACACAGAGAGGGCCTCTGTTAGAGAGTCTGTCAGAAAGAGCCCCCACCAGGCCCCATTAGAGACTACAATGAGGTCGTATCATGGGACCTGGATGGGGGACTCTCGAACAGAGGTCATCTTTGTGTGAATTTTAAAGTCTATGTTAGAAAGACCCCCTACCAGGCCCCATTAGAAACTACAACAGAGTCTAATGGGACCTGGAGGAGTTTTTATCTTACAGAGGCCCTCTCTGTGCCCATAGGAGAGTCTCTGATAGAAATAGTCCCCTTCAGCCCCCATGAGAGACTACATTAGAGTGTCACTGAACAACAGAAAAATAAACCATATTATATTAATTAATAGCACTTTGATGCCCAGGCCCAAGACTAGAAGACTTCACTTGCCTTAAATAATGGGTACTGGGGCTGGCTGCTGGTCCTGGGGCCTGGCTTCTGGGACTGGGTTCTGGCTTTTGGGGCTTTGCTGCTGGTCCTAAGGTCTGGCTGCTGGGGCTGGCCTGCTTGTCCTGGGGTCTGGCTGCTTGTCCTCCTGATTCCTGGCTGCTGGTCCTGATTCCGGGCTGCTGGTCCTGGTTTTTGGGGCTGGGCTGCTGGTCCAGTATTCCAGCTGCTAGTCCTGGGGTCTGGCTGCTAGGGCCTGGCTGCTGGTCCTCCTGGGGCTTTGCTGCTGGTCCTGGGGTCTGGCTGCTTGGGCCTTGGGGCTGGCTTCTGGTCCTGATTCTTGGCTGCTGGGGGAAGAGCAGCGGTGATCACCACCTCTCCTCCCCTGGCCCGACTCCCGCTGTGTCTGAATACAGCGGGAGTGAGCCTCCAGCGGCACGCGCGTGCCGCCCAGAAGGGGAGGAGTCCAGCGATGTAGGTCTACGTCGCTGGACGAAATCAAACCACGTCGGCAAGTGGCTAAAGCCCACTATGGGGTGCTGGACCTATTGCTGGCTATGGGAGGAGGTGGGGTTTGGCATCCCATCCCAGCGGTAATCAAACGGTGTGTGTTTGTGTACAGTCCGATGCAATGTAAGAGCGATCCTGTCTCCTGTGCTGCATGGACGAGTGTTGTTTTGATAGGAGGGGAGTGCACAACACAGCGCACCTCCTCCTGGCTTTGCAGTCGTCTCCCCTTGGCTGGGAGGGGTGAAGCTTACAGTAAAATTGTGCCCAATGAGGGGAGAGGGGGAATAATAGTGGGAAAATAATTTATGCCTGGGATGTTTGTGCAGGAGGAGGGATTGGCAGCTCTCAATGCTAGGAAGTGTAATGGGGATTTGGGGATTTGGGGGGGAGATATGAGCTAGTAGGAGGGTTTGAGGGATTTAAGCCAAAAGAGAGAAATGGGGGGAATGTTTGTGCTAAGAGGGGAGAGGGGGGGGGGGATTTGTGCTGGGGGAGGGGGCTGTGAATCTGTGGATGGATTGGGGGGGGGGGGTTGTGCTGGGAGGGGAGATATGGGGGAATTGGTGCTCAGAGGAAGCAGGGATTTGTGCTGGGAGTGGATATTGGGGGGGTTGTTAGGAGGAGAGATTGGGGGTGAATTTGTGCTAGGATAGGGAATTTGAGAAAAAAGAGGATGTGTACTACGAGTGTGATTTTTTGGAGTAAGGAGATTTCTGATAAGAGGGGGAATTGGGGTGGGATTTGAGCTGGGAGGTGGGATTGGGGTGCAAAGATTTGTGCTGGGAGGGGGAATATTTGCATTTTTGTTTTGGGAGAATATTGGCTTGCAGACAGAGCTTATGCTTAGAGGGTAAATGTGCTGATTATTGCGGTTTGTTTGTTTTTTTTTTAAGGGGAGGGTTTTATGATGAGATAATATAATTTTTATATTTTTGCTGGGGTGGGGGGCCCTGTCAGGTAGGCTGTACGGGGTCCCAGGATTTCTAGCAGCAGCCCTGGCAGCGCTTAGGGCCGCCATCAGGGGGGTACAGGCAGGACCCGCTGTTATTCATTTCACCAGCAGCATGCCGCCGCTATCTCCTGTACCATCACCTGTGCCATGCCTATACCATCATCTGTGCCATGCCTGTCCCATGCCTGTACCATGACCTGTGCCATGCCTGTACCATGACCTGTGACATGCCTATACCATCACCTGTGCCATGCCTATACCATGACCTATGACATGCCTATACCATCACCTGTGCCATTACCTGTGCACTGTCCTTACTATGACCTGCGGCATGCCTATACTATCTCCTGTACCATCACCTGTGACATGCCTGTACCATCACCTGTGACATGCCTGTACCATCACCTGTGCCATGCCTATACTATCATCTGTGCCATGCCTATACCATCACCTGTGCCATGACCTGTGCCATGCCCTTACCATGACCTGTGCCATGCCTATACCATCTCCTGTACCATGACCTGTGACATGCCTGTACCATGACCTGTGCCATGTCTATACCATCACCTGTGACATGCCTGTACCATCACCTGTGACATGCCTGTACCATCACCTGTGACATGCCTGTACCATGACCTGTGCCATGCCTATACCATCACCTGTGCCATGCCTATACCATCACCTGTGCCATGCCTGTACCATCACCTGTGCCATGCCTGTACCATGACCTCAAAGTCACGCAATTTTTTACCGCGTTTTTTGCCGCGAAGCAATACCTATTACATTTTTCTTTTTGTGCCCCCCCCCCCCAATATTTTTTAGCACCAGCCGCCACTGATTGTAAAGGTAATTACAAATGTGGCATGACAGACTGCCTTACCTGTCCTCATATTATTCGGAGAGAAACATTCACTTCCTCCTCTTGTAACAAAACTTACCGTATCGTATAGATACGTTTTTCAATTGTAACACTCAATATTTAGTATACCTCATAACATGTAAAGCCTGTTCTATACAGTATGTAGGTAGAACTACACCAAAACTAAAGGAACGATTTAGGGAGCATCTTAGCGACATAAAAACTCTAAAATCTACCAATGTCGCCCGCCATTTCAATTCTGAACATGGTGGGGACACGTCCCTTGTACAGGTACAGGTTATAGATCACATTACTAAACATGTCAGGGGAGGTGACATTTTTCGATTATTATGGAAAAAAGAGGTCTTTTGGATCTTTAGACTCCATACACGCATGCCACATGGTCTCAACTTTGAGTGGGATGTCACTCATTTTTACGAGTGACTCGCTCTTTCCATGGTTAAACTCCTCTCAGTTGAGACCTGTAGATTTACCAGCATTTATATTTTTCAGTTCTTTGCCTCTCGTTTTTGCATGGTGAACAAGTGTTTGGTTTTTTTTTATAATTATCTGGATAAATATATTCATAAATAATATTTCTTCTGCGACTATCCATGTTTCTCTCCATCTTGGACATTTATTGATTGCCAAGAACCGGTGTAAGCTTCCTGTACCCTGTCTATAGATCTATGGACCCAACTATTTATCATAAACATGGAGTATTATATACATTTTTAACGTTTATGGACATCAGTACTATTCGTGGGTTACATAAGAAAGCCACCGGTGATGTTTCAACATGCTGAGCCATGGATACTTTGCATCATACTAATCTTACATTTCAGAGCCAGAAGCGGTAACCCCGAGCCACACGCGGGGTACCGCTAGGAAGATCGATGGATCCTGGAAGAGAGGGTACTCACCTTGTCCCCGGGATCCAGCGATGTATCCCGGCGGTGTCTGGCAGCGGATCTTCCTCCCGATCCTCTGTGTGCCCCAGCTTCCGTCTCCTGCGACGTGACGTTCACAGGGGGGTGGAAACGGCGGTAAATTCAAATGTAAAACACACCAAACACACTGATACAATGCAAAATAAAAAAAACTCACATTAGTTTGCCCCCCAGTGCCCTTTCCTGCAGATTTACTGTACTTTTTTTTTTTTTTTTACAAAAAAATTTTTATTTAGAAATTGTCAGAAAGTATACAGAACATACAATCTCTTAGTACAAGAAACATTAATTTGTCAAACACTTTAACTTTAACTAGCATGGTTTCCATGAGAAAGATAACAAGTCATGCAAAGAAAAGCAGTATATCATGAATATTGCTTATCGAGCTGAAACAAAGTAGGTAACAGTAATATTATGCACTCCATAACTCTTAAAGCCTTCAAAACGGAGGATCAAGAAATCATTCTTTCAAGGGCTGGTTTCCCGCTCAGCTTTTAAACAAAACAAAACAAAAAGGGCGAGTAGAGGCATTCGGTATCACGTCTAAGCGAAGTTGTTGTGGGGGTGATTTGGCCCTTAGGCATATAAAAGTAACGTGCTTATTCTAAACAGAGATTCCTGATGGAGTTGGGAGTGTGGGGTTTGGGAAGGTTAGAGTCATAGAAAAAATCATTATTATGATCACATGAGAGAAAGTATGTTCCTGTAGGGAGTTGGAGTCCCTTGGGAACAGGGTCCAACTTCCCACTAGAATTGGGAAGTGTTGTGTGAATTGGTGAGGGGAGGGGGAAGAAGAATGGGGGGGAGGGAGGAGAGGTAGGCAGAAGAGGATGGGGGAATAGTTGGGTAGGGTAGAAGGGGAGGGAGGGAAGGCATCGGCGGTCCCTGTCTCCGAACCAAAGCGGTCGATAAATCGGAGGATGACCAAATCAAGCAACTGGTGATTATCAAGGTTGGTAAATTGTCAACTGAAGACGGATCCGAGGTCCACTCCCACTACTTCCCTTGTGTAGGGGCGGGAGGGATCCACGGGCCCGGGTCCAGCCGGATAAAAAGGGTTAGCAGTATGTTTTCCTAAGAATCCTTAGGTGGTGTAGAGCAATCTTGAAGGGTTAACAGCAGGTGAATCACGAGTCATTATTTGTAGGCTAGGTCGGTAGTCCATGTATGTTGGAAGAAGGAGCTTGAGAATAAGACCCACGGAACAAGGTCCAGGGAGCCCACGTTCTAGCATATGAATCTGTTCTATCACGGGCAATAGCTATCAACTCTTCTAATTTAGCAATTTTATCCATTCTATTTAGCCATTCCTGCTTTGTAGGCAGATTGGTTGATTTCCAGTGGGGCGGGATACATGCTTTGGCTGCATTAAGCAAATGAGGTATGAGGGATTTGCAGTATCTATGAGGGGGGGTTTTAGTAAAGTGTAGTAGAAATTGGGCGGGTGAGAAGGTGATATCTATATTCAGGTCTTTAGTGATTGTGTCACGAATTGAGTTCCAGAAAGGACGGATCTTTGGACAGGTCCAAAAGATATGGAGGAGGGTTCCTGTGTCGGAATGGCACCTCCAGCATATGTCTGGGATGTTAGGGTTAAATTTGTGGAGGAGCGCTGGGGTTCGGTACCACCTAGTTAAGAGTTTGTAGCAGTTCTCCTGTGTGGAAACATTAAGGGAAGCTTTATGTGTGATCTGAGACATGTTTTCCCATTCTTTATCAGAGAAGGAAAGGCTGAGATCTGTTTCCCATCTTGGTTTTGCTTTGTTGATATTACCTTGTGGATCTGTAATCAGGAGATTATATGTGATAGAAATGAGATGGCGCTTGGGTGAATTGTGTAGACATAACTTTTCAAATGTAGAAAGGTCTCTCGACAGGTCTCCAGTGTGGTTATGTGAGTTAAGGAAATGCCTGATTTGAAAATAAGACCAATTGGGGATGGGGGCGGATGATGCATTAGATTTAATTTGAGAACGGTCCAAAAGTGTTCCTTTCTCAAAGAAGTGAAAAGCAGCAATGTGGTCATCTTGCCATATATTACGTAAAAAGGAAAGAGACATCCCAGGAAGGAAGTCCGGGTTTTGTTTAATCAGAGTTAAAGGACCAGGAGCCGAAGAGATCGCTGTTAGCTTACAGGCGTCCCTGAAGGAAGATAGAGTTGCATATATGAGGGGGTATTTTTTTAGTGATAGGGGGGTGTGATCTTTTGCAGACCAGAGAATAGTACAAAGGGGTAGAGTACAAAAGGATTTTTCTAAAACTACCCAGTCTTTGTTGGGTTCGTGCAGGAACCAGTCCAGTACTCTTGTCATATGACAGGCCCAATGATATTTCTGGAGGTCCGGAAGACCTATACCTCCTTCTGCTTTCGATTTAGACAGAAGAGCGAAAGAAATGTGAGCGTCTAATAGTCTATTGTGAGGATAAGGGGGAGAAGCCAGTGCATTAAATGCTTTCAACAGTGGTGTGGAAAGTAAGGTTGCGAAAGTCTTATAGTATGGGGCTGTGAATCCATCCGAGCCTGGACTCTTGCCCGCTTTAAGTTGGGAGATTGCTAGTTTGAGTTCTTCTTCCGATAGGGGATTTTCTAAATCACGAGTTTGTGAGGAATTAAGGGTTTTAGGGCACGCATTCTGGAGGAAGTCATGAATGAGGGAATTTTGTGTCTGCTCGGGGATTGTGTGGTCTAGGTTGTATAATTGGGTGTAATACTTCTCGAATTGGGAAGCAATGTCAGGAGTTTTTACGTAGGTATTTCCATGTTTGTCTCTAATTGAATGAATAGAAGTCTTGGCTTTTTTCTCTTGAAGGGCTTTGGCCAGGAATTTGTTACTTTTATTCCCGAATTCATAGAAGAGTTTCTGTTGAAGAATGAATTTGCGTTTAACTTTAATATGTAATTCATCAAGTAGCAGCTGTCTATTGTGGACGAGTTCTAGATAAGTGTGCTGGGCTTTAGTGCTTTTATGTGCTTTTTCTAATTCCCGGATTTTGTCGATTAGGGATCGGGTGTGGGCTTCGAGGGCTTTCTTTTTAGACGATTTGAGAGAGATAAGTGAGCCTCTCATGACACATTTGTGCGCCTCCCAGATAGTTATGGGGGATACATCATTGTCATTGTTGACAGAGAAATATTCAGTAAGTTTGTGTCTTATGTATTGGATGTCTGGTTCGTGGGTAAGAAGGGAGGAATCCAATCTCCAGAATTTGTTGTGTGAAAAATCTTTGGGGATCGATATTGTCAGGGATACGGGGTGATGGTCTGAAATTAACATTGGCTCAATTGCTGGCTTCCTGATCAGGGGTAGGTCTTTTTGAGAGAGGAAAATATAGTCTAGTCTAGAATATTTTTGGTGAGGCGGGGAGAAGAAAGTGAAATCTTTAGCCGAGGGATTCAGCGTTCTCCAGGTGTCATGGAGAAGTAGATCATGGAGGGACTGTCTAATCGGTTTAACCACTTAAGCCCCGGAAGATTTTACCCCCATTCCGACCAGGGGGTATTTTGCGATTCGGCACTGCGTGAATTTAACGCACAATTGCGCGGTCGTGCGACGCTGTACCTAAACGAATTTGACGTCCTTTTTTTCCCACAAACAGAGCTTTCTTTTGGTGGTATTTGATCACCTGTGCGATTTTTTGATCACGCGCTATAAACAAAAAAGAGCGTCAATTTTGCAAAAATAGCAATATTTTTCACATTTTTTTATATGAAATTCCCCCAAAAAAAAATGTAAAAATCAAAATTTTTAAAAATTTTCGGCCAATTTATTTTATGCTACCTATGTTTGGTAAAAAAAATCGCAAAAAGCGTATTTTGATTGGTTTGCGCAAAAGTTATCGTGTTTACTAACAAAGGGAAAGATTTTTGTCATTTTTGTTGTTTTTTTTTTTAACGCGTAATGGCGGCGATCTGCGATTTTTTTTGCGGTACTGCGACATTGCGGCGGACAGATCGGACCCTTGACTGACATTTTTGACACTTTTGGGGTTACCAGTGACATTTCTACAGTAATCAGTGCTATATATATGCACTGTTACTGTAAAAATACACTGGTAGTGAAGGGGTTAACTTTATTTGGAAGGGAGGGGCTGTGTGTGTCCCTAGGGGCGTGGTTTCTACTGTGATTGGCTGTGGCTCTAGCTGTAAAGACACTGATCAACGGATCTACATACCAGATCCGTTTTATCAGTGTCTTTGCAGCGAGGAGAATGACAGGCAGTTTGTTTACACAAGCTGCCTGACATTCTCCCTCTCCCCCGCCGATCGCCGAGTGACCGGCGGACATCGGGTCCGCTGGTCACACGCGCGGGGTGGTCCGTGACCACGCGGGAGCGGGAGCGCGCCCCGGGGGGCGCGCGCTCGCTCCCTAGACCCTCACAAGCAAGCAACGTAGCCCTACGTTAGTTTGCCTGTGAGGGGCTGACCGCCGACGTAGATAGTCGTGCGGCGGTCGGCAAGTGGTTAAGAGCCTTGTATGGGAGAGATGATGTTCCGGAAGACGAGTCTAAGATTGGATCTAATGCTACATTAAAGTCTCCACCTAGTATCGTGATTCCCTGTTGGAAGCCTGCTAGCAAGGTTGATATTTTCCTGAAAAACGGAACTTGGGCCGAGTTGGGACTGTAAATGTTTGCTAATGTGAACGGTTTTTGCGAAATGGTGCCCTTTAGGAGGATATATCTGCCGTCAGGATCAACAATAGAATCAGTGCATTTCCAGTCCAGGTTTTTGGACAGGAGAACTGCTACACCTTTAGTCTTTCCCAGTGGGTTGGTGGCCAGGTAGGATGTGGGAAAACGGAGGTTGCCAAGTTTTGGAGTATTTTTTGCGTGGAAGTGCCTTTCTTGGAGGAATATGATATCAGCTTTTAGCTTGTGCATTATGTCTAGTACTTGGCTGCGCTTCTCTGGTTTATTTAAACCCTTAACATTCAAAGATACGATCTTGAGTGGAGAAGATTTGGGGGAATCTGAAGAGGACGTCATCACATAAAAGTTGCTGGTCCCTCAAAATGGGGGACGTAAATGTGGTGGTTGTGAGAGTACAACCAAATTAGCACAGGAGGCAGAAACCGCCGGGAATGGAGAGGATTGAAGGGTACGAGAAGGTTGGGGAAGTATAGGAAGGGGCAGTAAGAAAAAGGAGGGGTAAGGTAAGGGTAAGTATGAAGGGTTAAAGACCGAAAAATAGGGTATGAAAGAGATTCACACCCTAACTGGATTTACAATTGTCGGAAGAGTTGACAGGAAGAGCGTCGAATACACTCAACCTATCCTGTGGGGTAAGTGGTGAGTATCAGAACGAGAGAAAAAATATATTTAGAGGTACTGCCGGCCGGCATGTGGAGGGTGATTGTGGTGGGGCTAAGTGCCCCTCCAACGTAACAATTAGGATGAGAGGATTAGATGATTGGGAAGATAGTCAGGGAGCATAGGTGATGTATGTGGTTGTGAGGTAGGCTGGGGATATTGGTCTACGGAAAAGGAGTATGGGAAGAGCATTTCCTTTCTTAATGGGATACTTGGGCTATGGTTTAAAAGCGAAGAGCAACCGAGGTTTCCGGGGAATGAGGTATAATAGGTATGAGAAAAGGGCGGTGAGCATTAAACATACAATATAAAGTTAAAAGTAAAAAGGTTCGCTGTTTAGGGGTAGATTGGTATTGGGGTAGTGAGGAGCAGGGGCGGAGGGAACATATTAATTATTACGCATAGGTAGATAATTGCTTTGGTCGGGCTGACCGGATCATCCCCACAAGAATCGAAGGGGGTCTAAAGATCTGAGAATAAACCCAAACTATATTTATTTATAGAGTTATCACAATGTATCAAGCTGGATTGGGGTAGGAATTTCGTTTGTTCCTTAATTGAAATGCTGTGTACAGAAGTTCTCAGTCTTAAAGTCACTCCTCTCTGTCCTCCCTCCCCCCCCCCCCGTCTCCTCCCGTAATAAGGTTGATTTCAGCTATGGGAGAATAAAGTACAGATAGATCCGGGCAGCCCGCCAGATTTTGTAAAGGCACCAGAGGATATAACAAATACTTTTTATATTGGTATCAAGGGGAAGGAAAATAAAAAAGAAAAGTCCAAGTGTCCCTGGGTTCTCTGTCAAAGTAGTTGGTGCGAAACTACTTTGAGGGAGGGTTGCATATGTGGTGATAGGTACATTACCCAACCAGGTGAGAAGCGAGTCTTGTCATCGGGGGGACGACCAGTAGAGAGGTTCAGTTAGGCTCATCAGCAAGTTCTTCATCTGTGTCCAGAGATGCAGGAATCCGGAAGTCTGTGAGCTTTGAGAGGGTGATGTATTCTGGAGCATGAGAAGACATCAATGTAGATCAGAGTCTGTGGAAAAAAACATATGAGGGCAGGTGGAGGAATGTCTTGTGGGGGGGATATAGTGAGACAGCGAAAAAGTAAGAGAAAAAGGGGAGAGGGGTTGCAGATATATATTGAGCACTTATAGAGGGTAGTACTTGAGATATCATTCTTGTCTCGGACGCCGGTGAACCGGGGAAGCGGTTGGACTTTGCCTGTCTTGCATTGTGCTTCGGGTGGGTGGTGCAGGTCCAGGAGATGCGGATCTTGGGTGCCTTATATGGAACTCGTCTCTCTCCGGAATTGCGTCGGTGGAGTTGGTTCTACGGAGGGACCGAGAGTTGAGCGGCCTGTACTAATCTGGAAGCTCTATATAAGGTATGTTAAGTGTATTGCAAAAGTTATGCAATTCCTCTGGGATCTTCAGATTGGCTGTGCGTCCGTTCGCCGAGGCAGACAGGCAGAATGGGAATTTCCACCGATACTGGATGTTTCTTGCTCGTAATAAATCAAGTAGGGGTCTCATGTCCCGTCTGCATTGCAGAGTTATTGGGGACAGGTCTTGGAAGATCTTAATATCAGATCCCTGATACAGGAGGGTGTGACGGTCTCTTGTCCTCCTTAAGATGTCTTCCTTCAACTTAAAGTTGACTAAACAACAGACAATATCCCTAGGGGGGTCAGTGTCTCTCGGTTTAGGCCTGAGGGCCCTGTGAAGGCGTTCCACCTCGATTGGGGCTTCAGGTGGTCTGCCCAATGCATCATTAAAAATGGCAATGGTAGCTTTTGTCACCTGAGCTTGTTCCACCGACTCTGGGATGCCTCTCACGCGCAGGTTATGGCGACGGCCTCTATTATCCAAATCTTCGAGTTGCCTTTGCATATCCCTGAATTGCGAGTCATGGGACTGTACTGAGTGGGATAGGGTTTGGATAGAGTCCTCCTGAGAGAATACTTTGTCTTCTACTTCAGTAACTCTTGTGTTGATAGAGTTAAAGTCCCTCCTAAGATCAGCTATAGCCATAGCCCATGAGGCCTTTAGCTCATCTGCTATGGAGCGCATTTCAGGGAAGGTAACTGGCCTCAATTGTGTGGAATTTTGTGGTGGGGAGAGCGCGTCCATAGCCGAATTCGGGTCTCCTTGCTGCATGGTGCTCGGTTGGTTAGTCACAGACTGCGGGGCGGAGGCACCTCAGAGCGCTTCCGAGTAGGCCTTGGTCTGAGCCGGGGACTCGCGTACCTGCTGAGGCTGCCGGAAGAGTTCCGGAATGCTGCGGGTGCTGCCGGAGCTCTGACCGTGGGGTGAGCGCGATCTGGAGGGTGAGGAGTGGGTACTAGATCTCCCCATCATCTTTGCTGGGTTGTCGATGGAGGGGAAAGGCTAAAGTTTAGCTTTAATTTCACACGCCGGCCGGGAGCTGAGAGTTCAAGCGGCCATCCACGTTCCGCGCCAAGCCACGCCCCTGTACTTTTTATGTATGTATATATATATGTATATATATATATATATATATATATATATATATATATATATACAGTGCATTGCGAAAGTATTCGGCCCCCTTGAACTTTTCGACCTTTTGCTACATTTCAGGCTTCAAACATAAAGATATAAAACTGTAATTTTTTGTGAAGAATCAACAACAAGTGGGACACAATCATGAAGTGGAATGAAATTATTGGATATTTTTAAACTTTGTTAACAAATAAAAAACTGAAAAATTGGGCGTGCAAAATTATTCAGCCCCTTTACTTTCAGTGCAGCAAACTCTCTCCAGAAGTTCAGTGAGGATCTCTGAATGATCCAATGTTGACCTAAATGACTAATGATGATAAATAGAATCCACCTGTGTGTAATCAAGTCTCCGTATAAATTCACCTGCACTGTGATAGTCTCAGAGGTCCATTTAAAGCACAGAGAGCATCATGAAGAACAAGGAACACACCAGGTAGGTCCGAGATACTGTTGTGGAGAAGTTTAAAGCCGGATTTGGATACAAAAAGATTTCCCAAGCTTTAAACATCCCAAAGAGCACTATGCAAGCGATAATATTGAAATGGAAGGAGTATCAGACCACTGCAAATCTACGAAGACCTGGCCGTCCCTCTAAACTTTCAGCTTATACAAGGAGAAGACTGATCAGAGATGCAGCCAAGAGGCCCATGATCACTCTGGATGAACTGCAGAGATCTACAGCTAAGGTGGGAGACTCTGTCCATAGGACAACAATCAGTCGTATACTGCACTAATCTGGCCTTTATGGAAGAGTGGCAAGAAGAAAGCCATTTCTTAAAGATATCCATAAAGAGTATTGTAGAGTATTAAAGAGTATTGTTTAAAGTTTGCCACAAGCCACCTGGGAGACACCAAACACGTGGAAGAAGGAGCTCTGGTCAGAGGAAACCAAAATCAAACTTTTTGGCAACAATGCAAAACGTTATGTTTGGCGTAAAAGCAACACAGCTCATCACCCTGAACACACCATCCCCACTGTCAGACATGGTGGTGGCAGCATCATGGTTTGGGCCTGCTTTTCTTCAACAGGGACAGGGAAAATGGTTAAAATTGATGGGAAGATGGATGGAGCCAAATACAGGACCATTCTGGAAGAAAACCTGATGGAGTCTGCAAAAGACCTGAGACTGGGACGGAGATTTGTCTTCCAACAAGACAATGATCCAAAACATGAAGCAAAATCTAAAATGGAATGGTTCACAAATAAACATATCCAGGTGTTAGAATGGCCAAGTCAAAGTCCAGACCTGAATCCAATCGAGAATCTGTGGAAAGAACTGAAAACTGCCGTTCACAAACGCTCTCCATCCAACCTCACTGAGCTTGAGCTGTTTTGCAAGGAGGAATGGGCAAAAATGTCAGTCTCTCGATGTGCAAAACTGATAGAGACATACCCCAAGCGACTTACAGCTATAATCGCAGCAAAAGGTGGCGCTACAAAGTATTAACTTAAGGGGGCTGAATAATTTTCCACGCCCAATTTTTCAGTTTTTTATTTGTTAAAAAAGTTTGAAATATCCAATAAATTTCGTTCCACTTCATGATTGTGTCCCACTGGTTGTTGATTCTTCACAAAAAATTACAGTTTTATATCTTTATGTTTGAAGCCTGAAATGTGGCAAAAGGTCAAAAAGTTCAAGGGGGCCGAATACTTTCGCAATGCACTGTATTTTTTCAATCCAATTATATTTATGATTGTAACAAAACCTTTTGATGCACACACGTTTAATCGTACAACTTTTATCTTTTTACCTTGACATATATGTTTAGATCACGTGTGTTTCCTTGTGCATCTTCTAGGTTACCTATACATAAATTTAGATACATGATTTATTATTGTCACATACATTCCTATCTAATTTTATGTTTATTTATTATATTATCGCTCATGTAGTTATAAAATCGACAGATGTATGTCTAGGTGATTTATCGGTGTTATTTTCTTCTTTCCTTTTTTTTTTTTTTTTTCTTTTTTGTGACTAGATATCAAGAAGAATTTTTAAATTGCAACTTTGTAACTTTCCTGTTAAGATTGTTATGCATAGGTCTTTATACTACATGTTTTTATCAACAATTTGTATTTAGGTATTTGGTTGTTTCCTCTTATGAGGTCTTTTTTGTAACTATTTTGTCTTCAATATAAGACTAGAGGTCTTTTCGGCTCGCACTTATTATTATTTATTTATTTATTTCAAGTACTTATATAGCGCAGTCAATTTACGCAGCGCTTTACATATACATTACACATTCACATCAGTCCCTGCCCTCAAGGAGCTTACAATCTAAGGTTCCTAACTCACATTCATACACAGTAGGGCCAATTTTTTTTTTTTTTTTTTTTTTATACAGGATCCAATTAACCTACCAGCATGTCTTTGGAGTGTGGGAGGAAACCGGAGAACCTGGAGGAAACCCACGCAGGCACAGGGAGAACATGCAAACTCCAGGCAGGCAGTGTTGTGGTTGGGATTTGAACCAGCGACCCTCTTGCTGCTAAGTGAAAGTGCTAACTACTACACCACTGTAGTATTAATATATATTTATACCCCCAACATAAAGCACATAGTGAAAGTGAAAATTAATTTTCTTTTTCACCATGCGCTTTATGTTTGCTTCACTTGATTTGGTGCACAGTTAGTCTATGTTACTTGCGACCAACCTTCTATTTAACCACTTGCCGACCGCCGCAGCTGCGGCGGTCAGCCCCTCACAGGCAGAGCGACGTAGGTCTACGTCGCTAGCCTGTGAGGCTTCTAGGGAGCGAGTGAGCGCCGCCGGAGGCCCCCCCCCGCGCCTGTGCCCGGCGGACCCGATGTCCACCGGGCACTCGTGATCGTCCGTGACACCGGAAGAAAGGCAGGCGGCTAATGTAAACAAAGCCGCCTGTCATTCTTCCCTGTGTAAGAATGGAGATCAGACGGTTCTACTATGTAGGACCATTGATCTCTGTTCTTACACCAGTAGCCATGTCCAATCACAGTTAGAATCACGCCCCTAGGACACACTTAACCCCTCCCTCTCCAATAAAGTTAACCCCTTCACTGCCAGTGTCATTTTTACAGTAACAGTGCATATGTATAGAACTGATTACTGTAGTAATGTCACTAGTAACCCCAAAAGTGTCAAAAATGTCAGTCAGGGGTCCGATCTGTCCGCCGCACTGTCGCATTACCGCGAAAAAATCGCAGATCGCCGTCATTACTCATTAAAAAAAAAAAAAACAACTAAAATCTTTCCCTTTGTTAGCAAACGCGATAACTTTTGCGCAAACCAATCAAAATACGCTTTTTGCGATTTTTTTTACCAAACATATGTAGCATAAAACAATTTGGCCGAAAATGTTAAAAAATTTTGATTTTTACATTTTTTTTGGGATATTTCATATAAAAAATGTGAAAAATATTGTTATTTTTGAAAAATTGACGCTCTTTTTTTGTTTATAGCGCATGATCAAAAAATCGCACAGGTGATCAAATACCACCAAAAGAAAGCTCTGTTTGTGGGAAAAAAAGGACGTCAAAGTCGTTTAGGTACAGTGTCGCACGACCGCGCAATTGTCCGTTAAAGTCACGCAGTGCCGAATCGCAAAATAGGCCCTGGTCAGGAAGGGGGTAAAATCTTCCGGGGCTGAAGTGGTTAACAAGCAAAACATGTTGAGTTAGTTCTATTGCACCTTTATTTATTTTTGTATCATTTTGTTTTCAGGTGACACGTGGTTTCAGTAGGATGCTTGTGCATCATTTAAATAATTGTTTCTAGGTGTGCTTGATTAGACCATTCCATTATCACCTGTTTGTTTATCTACAAATGCCAGCCGGCTACCGATGTCTTACTGTGTGGTTATGAGTAAGCGATCGTCTATATGGTGAAACGCGTCAACCTGACATGTCTGTATTTGCACTGTCTGTATGGATTCACCTACGAGGAATAAAGGAATTTATTGATTTCAACTAATTGCTTTGTGTGCGGTCACACTTTTTGATTTCTACTATCTCGGATGACGGATCTGACCTGCACCAGGCTTAACTACTACACCTGAGGGGCTTTCCTTTCTTTCATTCCTACCTACTGCCTGCCTACCCAGCTCCCTACTGCCAGCCTAAATCCATCCTGCACCAAACCTGTACTGTCTGCCTATCCAACTGCCCTATATAGACTTCTCACCCATCTCCACAGTGCCCCCACTCTATACTGCCTGCCTACTCAACTCTATCCTGCCCCCACCCCATACTTCATCCACCCAGAATGACTGCCTCCATGCTGCCCCAAACCCTGAACCACCTGCCTACCCAACTCAGTTCTACCAACCCAATTCCGTACTGACTCCTAACGCAAGTCCATTCTAACCTGACCCTGTACTGCCTACCTACCCAGCTCTATACTAGAACCCTAAATCCATCCTGCCCCCACCCTGTACTGCCTGCCTAACCACCTGCCTCCACCTCATTCTGCCTGCCTACCCAATGCTATATAGACTTCCCACCCACATACCCTGTTCACTGATCTTCTTTCTGTCTCTGCGCAACATTGCCACCCATTTATACCCTGCCCACTTCCCTTATATAGCCTGCCCACCCAACTATATTCTGCCTCCGCATAACCTTTCCATTTCTGCCCACCTCCCATTTATAGAATATCCATCCACCTCCGTCCTGCCCCTACAAAACCTGTCTTCCTGACTTCATCTTGCCTTCCTTTCCCTATATACTGTAGTGTGCCTATCCACCTCCATCCTGCCTCTCTACACAACCTGACCATCCATCTTCACCATTCCCACCTCCTTATTATAGACTGCCCACCCACCTTCAGGCTGATCACCTTTATTTATCCTGCCACCCACCTCTACCCTGCCCACCTCCCTGATACAGCCCCCCATCCCATCTTTTTCCTACCTCAACATAAGCTGCCCACTCAACCTCACCCCCCCCCACTTCACCTATATAACCTGCCCACCATGGGCGTCCGCATAGGGGGGGGTAAGTGCCCCCCCCCCCCGGAATCTCAACTTCCCCTTTAAAGTGGTTGTTAAGCCACTTTATACAATTCTGTTTGGTCTGTTTAATAATCCTGTGTGCCCCTGTGTCTGTGTTTTAAAAAAATAAGCCGTTCTTTACCAGTTTTCTGAGCGCCAATAGCCGCTCACGTGACCCGCCAGCTCTCTTCTCTCCCTGTCTGACAGCTGCCTGCAGTGGGCGGGGCAGAGGACGCTGATGTGAGTCGGGAGTGGAGGGGAGGGGGAGAGGCCGAGAGGAGGAGAGAGGCGGCGGGTCACGTGAGCGGCAATCAGCGCTCTGAAAACTGGTAAAGAGCGGCTTATTTTTTCCCCTTTAAAAATAAATATTTGCGAGTCGCAGCTTGCGTGGTGACTGACATCAGCAGCCATGTACGTGATGTCACAGCACGTACTGATGTCACGTGCACGCATGCGCCCGCCTGCACAAACCCAAAACAAAGAGGGTCAGCTTTGCTTTTGCATCAGGTTTATCAAACCTTTGAATGACTGTGCTTTATGTGATAATGACTAAGCCCCTCCCCTTCACGACCATGTTAAAAAGGGGCGGAGCATGGCTGACCTTAAAATGATGTCCCCCCCCTGGAAAAATTTCTGCAGATGCTGGAAATGTCTGATTTGCGCGGCTTTTGCAAGATTTTCTGCTCAAGTCAAAAAATGTAAAAAATAAATAAATAAAAAATAGCAATAATATATGAATAAATAAATGTCAAATAAATACACAAATAATTAAAAACCATCATAAATAAATAAAATAAATTATTAATATGTAAAAATAAATAAATAATAATTAAACCTTAAAGCAAAACGCTGGAGGAGAAACAATCAATGATTCTCTATGGAGACGGTTTACATCTCCACCCCAAGTCACCTGAAGTCAAACGCCTGAAGCCCAACAAAGTTCTGGAGATTTTTTTTTTTGTAGCTCGAATTGGGCAGATTTTACACTTTTTTATTCCCATAGAAATAATGATTTGCGCGGTTTTTACATGATTTTCTGCTCAAATCGAAAAATGTAAAAAAATAAATAAATAAAAAATAGTAATAATATATGAATAAATACATGTAAAATAAATACACACATAATTAAAAACCATCTTAAACAAATAAAATAAATTATTAATATGAAATAATAAAATAATAATTAACTCCTAAAGCTTTTGTTACCCCCAACATTTCATATTCCTGGTATGTGACTGCTGTACCATGTACTTGTATGGGAAAGTCTCCTGTTCTTTTTGCATTGCTTCCTTTATGTGAAATCCCTGGTGTTCCTACCAGTCCCTCTGCTTTACCATTAAAAACTGACCACACTAAGTAGGAGAGGACACACTGTGGTCAGTTCTCTAGCTAAGCTGGGAACTCAGCCTGCTCTCCTCCAACGATCACACATTTGTCTGACCCACCTACACAGTCATTCAATGGGAAGCTCAGTGTGCTGCTGCTTCTCCTCCCCCCAGCTCTTATACAGCTGAGAACAGAGGGAATGTGATCACTTATAAGAAACCCACCTATAAGCACCGCCCCTTGATTCTACCCCCTAACCCCCCCCCCCCCAATAGCACCCTTTTTTAGAGAAAACAGAACCAAGTATAATTTTGTGATGCTAAGTAATTTGTACGGAATTTGTTAAAGATAATATAAAAAGCAGTAAAATAGATCACTGGTAACCAGCAACAAAAGATCCCCCAAGCAACAATAGACCCGCTAATAACAGATATAGCTCAGGAACAATAGGCCCCCACCAGCAACAATAGATCCCCCATCAGCCAGCATTAATAGACCCTCCAGCAGCCAGCAACAACAATAGACCTCTCCCTTAATAGTAGATCCTTCCTTCCAGCAACATAAGACCTCCCCAGCAACAACAGACCCATGACTAAGGGAAACATGTTGGGGGCGTGGCCTGGCTGGAGCCCTGGCTGAGGTGGTCTCTCTCATTATCACACAACCTTGTGGATGTGCGGCACCAGGTCATCTCTCCTTCTCTCCTCTAACAATAGACCCTTCCTTCACCAATAGATTCCCCCAAAGCAACAATAGATCCTCCAGCAGCCAGCATCAATAGACCCTCTAGCACACCCCAGCACCCCTTGCCAATAGATAGATTCAGTGCTGAGGGTGCCAGAACTGCCCACGTTCCCGCTGAAAAAAAAAAAAAAAAAAAACCTGCTTCTACTTAGGCTCACCACATACAGTATCTCACAAAAGTAAGTACACCCTTCACATTTTTGTAAATATTTTATTCTATGTTTTCATGTGACAACACTGAAGAAATGAGACTTTGCTACAATGTAAAGTAGTGAGTGTACAGCTTGTATAACAGTGTAAATTTACTGTCCCCTCAAAATAACTCAACATACAGCTATTAATGTCTAAACTGCTGGCAACAAAAGTGAGTACACCCCTAAGAGACAATGTCCATATTGGGTCCAATTAGCCATTTTCCCTCCCCGGTGTCATGTGACTCATTAGTGTTACAAGGTCACAGGTGTGAATGGGGGGCAGGTGTGTTAAACTTGGTGTTATCGCTCTCACTCTCTCATACTGGTAACCGGAAGTTCAACATGGCACCTCATGGCAAAGAACTCTCTAAGGATCTGAAAAAAAATAATTGTTGCTCTACATAAAGATGGCCTAGGCTATAAGAAGATTGCCAAGACTCTGAAACTGAGCTGCAGCACGGTGGCCAAGACCATACACTGCACTCTGCATCAAACTGGTCTGCATGGCTGTCGTCCCAGAAGGAAGCCTCTTCTAAAGATGATGCTGAAGAAAGCCCACAAACAGTTTGCTGAAGACAAGCAGACTAAGGACATGGATTACTGGAACCATCTCCTGTGCTCTGATGAGACCAAGATAAACCTATTTGGTTCAAATGGTGCAACCAGGTGAGGAGTACAAAGACAAGTGTGTCTTCCTACAGTCAGGCATGGTGGTGGGAGTGTCATGGTCTGGGGCTGCATGAGTGCTGCCAGCAATGGGGAGCTACAGTTCATTGAGGGAACCATGATACCAACATGTACTGTGACATACTTAAAGTGGAGTTCCACCCATTTTAGTCACTTTAGATGTATGTAATCCCCTTTAAAACTACTTTTACCAATGGAAAGTTTATTTTTTATTTTTTGCTAGTAAATACCTGATTTTCTGCTTTATTTATCCTCTTCTCACTTCCGGGTCCGGTCGGCGATTACGTCATTCGGCGATTCGCAGTGTGTGCTGGGATTTATCTCAGGGCATGAAATCTCACATTATTACACAGGAGATGAGCTGTACTGCGTGCTCTGCCCCGCCTCCGCCCCGCCTCCTCTCAGTGAGCTGTATGTATGTAGTGTATTGAGGCCGTGCTCCGCCCCGCCTCCGCTCAGTGAGCGAGGACTGAAAGCATTATATCCTCACTGAGCTCACTGAGAGGAGGCGGAGCGGAGGCGGGGCGGAGCACAGCCTCAATACACTACATACATACAGCTTACTGAGAGGAGGCGGAGAGGAGGTGGGGCGGAGGCGGGGCAGAGCACGTAGTGCAGCTCATCTCCTGTGTAATAATGCGAGATTTCATGCCATCCCAGCACACACTGCGAATCGCCGAATGACGTAATCACCGACCAGACCCGGAAGTGAGAAGAGGATAAATAAAGCAGAAAATCAGGTATTTACTAGCAACAAAAAAAAAAAACTTTCCATCGGTAAAAGTCGTTTTAAAGGGGATTACATACATCTAAAGTGACTAAAATGGGTGGAACTCCACTTTAACCACTTGCTGTCTGCTCACTCGAGCACTACTGCGGCAAAGAGGCTCGATAACGTCTGACGACATAGACCTACGTCGCCAAACATTCACCTTCCTCGGCGGCGCACGTGCGCCGCCGGAGGCTCGCTCCCTCTGTATTGAGTCACAGCGGGAGTCGGGCCAGGAGAGGAGCGGCGGCGATCGCCGCCGCTCTTCCCCGATCGTCAGGGAATCGAGTGTGGAGATCCGCCCGCTTGTGTAAACAGAGCGGGCGGATCTCCTAAGTGACAGGCAGGGACAGATTGCAGGGTTCAGCATAGCTGAACATCTGATCTGTCCTTGTGTCACACAGTCCCCTCCCCCCCCACACGTCAGTAAGCACCAGGCATACATTAACCCCTCCCTCTCCAATAAAATTAAACCCCTTCCCTCCCAGTGTAATTTTACAGTAACAGTGCATATTTATAGCACTGATTACTGTAGTAATGTCACTGGTAACCCCAAAAGTGTCAAAAATGTCAGTCAGGGGTCCGATCTGTCCGCCGCAATGTCGCAGTCCCGCAAAAAAAATTGCAGATCGCCGCCATTACTAGTTAAAAAAAAAAACACCAAAAATTACATAAATTTCCCGTAGTTAGTAAATGCAATAACTTTTGCGCAAACCAATCAAAATATGCTTATTGTGATTTTTTTACCAAACATAAGTAGCAGAAAACAAATTGGCCAAAAATTTAAAAAATTTTGATTTTTACATTTTTTGGGGGGGAATTTCATATAAAAAAATGTGAAAATATTGTTATTTTTGCAAAATTGTCCCTCTTTTTTTTGTTTATAGCGCATGATCAAAATATTGCACAGGTGATCAAATACCACCAAAAGAAAGCTCTGTTTGTGTGAAAAAAAGGACGTAAATTTTGTTTGGGTGCGGCGTCGCACGACCACGCAATTGTCAGTTAAAGTCGCTAAGTGCCAAATCGCAAAAAGTGGCCCAGACGTAAGACAGCAAAATCCTCTAGTGGTAAAGTGGTTAAGCAGAGAATGATCCCCTCCCTTCAGAGACTGGGCCACAGGACAGTATTATCACATGATAACGACCCCAAACACCTCCAAGACAACCACTGCCTTGCTAAAGAAGCTGAGGGTAAAGGTGATGGAGTGGTCAAGCATGTCTCCAGACCTAAACCCTATTAAACATCTGTGGGGCATCCTCAAACAGAAGGTGGAGGAGTGCAAGATCTCTAACATCCACCAGCTCTACGATGTTGTCATGGAGGGGATGAGGACTCCAGTGGCAACCTGTGAAGCTCTGGTGAACTCCATGCCCAAGAGGCTTAAGGCAGTGCTGGAAAATAATGGTGGCCACACAAAATATGACACTTTGGGGCCCAATTTGGACATTGTCACTTAGGGGTGTACTCACTTTTGTTGCCAGTGGTTTAGACATTAATGGCTGTGTGTTGAGTTATTTTGAGGGGACAGCAAATTTACACTGTTATACAAGCTGTACACTCACTACTTTACATTGTAGCAAAGTGTCATTTCTTCAGTGTTGTCACATGAAAAGATAGAATAAAATATTTACAGAAATGTGAGGGGTGTACTCACTTTTGTGAGATACTGTACATACCAATTTAACTGCATTCTTCTTTGGATCTACCAACAAATATGTGGTGCAAGTACTTGCCTAACTGGATACAGATTAATGGGATAGTTTAGGTAGGTCCTCATATTACAAAGTGTTGGTAAATCTAAAGCTGGTAGCGCGTAAATTGTAAGGTCAGACTGTAATATCTATGGGGAGCTTTTGTCTTCTAGAACTGACCCAGAACAGATAGTTTCCCCCCCCCCCCCTGTTTTTTGTGGCACATTAGTTCTCTTTGAATCCAGCTTATCTTTGTCTGCTGTGGACCTAAGTTGTGTGGTCCATTTGTGCCATATGCATGTTCGGTGGAGGCATGAGTCAATGAGCAGGGCTTTAAAGAACCAACTGGTATTCACCAGAGCATCCTGCAAGGGGTGATGGGCTTTACTGCAGGGTAGCTCCTAGGCTGCAGTGTTTGGAACACACCCTACAAGGGTTGATGGGCTTTTTTGCAGAGCAGCCCTCAGACACACCCTGCAGAGGGTGATGGGCTTTACTGCAAAATGGCTCCCAGGTTTCAGCCCTCAGACACACCTCACAAGGGGTGATGAGCTTTACTGCAGGTCAGCTCCCAGGTTGCAGTCCTCAAAAAATAACCTGCAAGGGGTGATGGGCTTTACTGCAGGATGGTTCCCAGGTTGAGATTCTTGGACAACCCCTGCAAGGGGTGATGGGCTTTACTGCAGGACTGCTGCCAGATTGCAGCCCTCGGTCATACACCCTACAAGGGATGATAGGCTATACCTCAGGACGGCTCCCTGATTGCAGCCCTTGGACAAATCCTGCAAAGGGTGATGGGTAGTGTTGAGCGAACACGAACTGTATTATTCGGGTCCGTACCGGATAATTGGATTTTTGCTTCCCGGACACGGACCCGAAAACTTTACTGTATGTTCGGGTTTAAAATCCGTGTTCGGTCATTTTATTTCCTGTTTTGTATGTAATGGCGCGCTTTTAATGGCGGGCTTTCAACAGCCAATCAACAAGCGTTTAACTGGTGTGCCAAAGAAGCCATCACAGCCATGCCTACTAATGGCATGGCTGTGATTGGCCAGCTGAAGCATGTGACCCAGGTCTTTATAAGCTAGAGACACAGCGCGGTGCGTCAGTCTGCTGTAGTGTAGGGAGAGAGCACACATAACGGTGCTGGCTGCTGCTGATTAGGGACAGACAGGGTAAAACAACATTGTGCCCGAAAATAATGCAGTAACAGGTCGGAGTGTAGGCAGGGAAAGATATTTGAGCATTTTAGGGACAGGCTGGAGAGATTAGGCAGGGACAGATAGGAGACACAGGACAGAACAATCGTCCGTTAGCGATCTACATTGATTTTGCTGTGTGGGGGGTGGTGCAGTGAACGATCTTTTTGCCCTCACTTGAGCCCACTGAGGAGGAGGAGGAGGAGGGAGAAAAAATATATATTTTTATCAGTCTGTTGTGTGCAGCGTTCAACTATATTTTACTACAGATTGCTGTTCTAATCTGCTATTTAAAAATTACAAAGTTAAAGGGGAATTTTTTTTTTCCCTTCATAGCCTGCTGCTGACCGTGACATAAAACATAAGACACTGCTGTGTTCACATGTGCAATTGAAAAATCACCAATTTTATATACTTTTTTATATTCCGCTATTCAATATACACACTTTTGGGGTAAAAAAAAATTAAATTGCGGCATAGTCTGTATCGGTACGTGTGAGATACACCTTTCAAATTTTTGGGGGGCGCATCTTACACCGCCGAGGATTGCAGGGCGCTTCAGTTTGCCTTCGGTTCCGAACTCCTCCTACTCCTCTTCCTCATCCTCTACCGCCTCCTTATTCGGTCAGCGTAACACCTTCACCACCAACTTCAGCACAGCCAGGGCAGTTTTAAAACTTGCCTGTTTGGGGGAAAAACCACACACCGCGCAGGAGTTGTGGAGGAGCATGGAACAGCAGGAAAATGAGTGGTTGCTGCCAGCGAGCCTCAAGCCCGGCCTGGTGGTGTGCGATAACGGGCGAAATCTCATAGCAGCTCTGGGCCTAGCCGGTTTGACGCACATCCCTTGCCTGGCGCATGTGCTGAATTTGGTGGTGCAGAGGTTCCTTAAAAATTACCCCGATATGTCAGAGCTGCTGCAGAAAGTGCGGGCCATCTGTGTTCTCACCCTGCTGCTGCTCGCCTGTCAGCGCTGCAGCGTAACTTCGGACTTCCCGCTCACCACCTCATATGTGACGTGCCCACAAGGTGGAACTCCACCTTGCACATGCTGGAAAGTCTGTGCGAGCAGCAGCAGGCCATAGTGGAGTTTCAGCTGCAGCACACACGCGTGAGTCGCTCTGCGGAACAGCACCACTTCACCACCAATAACTGGGCCTCCATGCGAGACCTGTGTGCCTTGTTGCGCTGTTTTGAGTACTCCACCAACATGGCCAGTGCCGATGACGCCGTTGTCAGCTTAACTATCCCACTTCTATGCCTCCTTCAAAAAACGATTCGGGCGATGATGGAAGAGGATGTGGCACAGGATGAGGAGGGGAGGAGGAGGAGGATGAAGAGGTAACATTTCCAAGGCTTTCAGGGCAGTCATTCGCAAGGGGCTCCGAGGGTGGGTTCCTGCACACACAAACGCCAGGGACACAATTGTCCAGCAGGGGCACAGTTCTGGAGGATGAGGAGGAGGAGATGGAGGAGGAGATGGAACCATGTTCACAGCAGGGTGGCACCCAGGCCAGCTCATGGCCATCACTGATGCGCGGCTGGGGGGATACAGAGGAAACAGACGATACACCTCCCACAGAGGACAGCCTTTTCTTGCCTCTGGGCAGCCTGGCACACATGAGCAATTACATGCTGCAGTGTCTCCACAACGACCGCCGAGTTGCCCACATTCTAACTTGTGCTGATTACTGGGTGGCCACGCTGCTGGATCCCCGTTACAAGGACAACGTACCGTCCTTAATTCACTCACTGGAGCGTGATCGCAAGATGCGCGAGTACAAGCGCACGCTGGTAGACGCGATGCTGCTGGCATTCCCACCTGACAGCGGGGCCACATTGGAAGCACAAGGCCAAGGCAGAGGAGGAGGAGGAAGAGGTCGCCAACGCAACCAGGGCACCGCCAGCACCTCAGAAGGCAGGGTTAGCATGGCTGAAATGTGGAAAAGCTTTGTCAGCACGCCACAACAAACAGCAGCACCAGCAGCTCATATGGAACGTCTTAGCAGGAGGCAGCATTTCACCAACATGGTGGAGCAGTATGTGTGCACACGCCTACATGTAGTGAATGACGGGTCTGCCCCCTTCAACTTCTGGGTCTCCAAATTGGGCACATGGCCTGAGCTTGCCCTTTACGCCTTGGAGGTGCTGGCGTGCCCTGCAGCCAGTGTATTATCTGAACGTGTATTTAGCACGGCTGGGGGCGTTATCACAGACAAGCGCAGCCGCCTGTCCAGAGACAATGTGGACAAGCTTACGTTCATTAAAATGAACCAGGCATGGATCCCACAGGACTTTTCCGTACCTTGTGCAGAATAGAGATGGATACCGACCTTACCCAGCCATTGTTATATTTTTGATCTTTCTCACTCTTTTGGGGTGTACCCTCATTTAAAATGACTAAAAAAAAAGCAGTGTTGGCTACCTCATCACCCTCCACCGCCGCTTCCACCTACACCGCCATATCCACCGCCACCTCAACCTCCCTCCTACTCCATATGGGCCTCGTCCTTCACAGATGAAGAAAATTGTTTTATTTTTCTGTTTGTTTTGTTGTTTTAAGTTATTTCCCTATCCACATTTGTTTGCAGAGCACTTGCCATGCTCTTAACTACATTTTGCTGCCATTTGAAGCACTCTAGCCCTTTCCATTGGTGTTTTAGAGCCATTTTAGTTCCTAAAAGTTCGGGTCCCCATTGACTTCAATGGGGTTCGGTGTTCGGGTAAAGTTCGGAAAAAGTCCGGGTCACGGACCCGGACTTTTTTTTCAAGTTCGGCCGAACACGGACATCCAGGTGTCCACTCAACTCTAGTGATGGGCTTTACTGCATGTTGCAGCCCTCAGACACACCCCGTGAGGGGTGATGGGCTTTTCTGTAGGATGGTTTCCAGGTTGTGGATCTTGGATAAACACATGCAAGTGACAGAAAAATAAACGGTGTATTACAGAATTGATAGACAATCTTGTAAATGGGGACAGGTCAGGTAGTGAACAAGCATGGTCAGATACTAAACCAAGGTTGATAACAAGAGATAAAGAAACCTGAACATCACATGACACAGGAAATACTAGGGTCACTGTGTGACACAGGAAATACTAGGGTCACTGGGTGACACAGGAAATACTAGGGTCACTGGGTGACACAGGAAATACTAGGGTTACTGGGTGACACAGGAAATACTAGGGTCACTGGGTGACACAGGAAATACTAGGGTCACTGGGTGACACAGGAAATACTAGGGTCACTGGGTGACACAGGAAATACTAGGGTCACTGGGTGAAACAGGAAATACTAGGGTCATTGGGTGACACAGGACTTTTCCGTACCTTGTGCAGAATAGAGATGGATACCGACCTTACCCAGCCATTGTTCTATTTTTGATCTTTCTCACTCTTTTGGGGTGTACCCTAAATAACTAGGGTCACTGGGTGAAACAGGAAATACTAGGGTCACTGTGTGAAACAGGAAATACTAGGGTCATTGGGTGACACAGGAAATACGAGGGTCATTAGGTGACACAGGAAATACTAGGGTCACTGTGTGAAACAGGAAATACTAGGGTCACTGGGTGAAACAGGAAATACTAGGGTCATTGGGTGACACAGGAAATACGAGGGTCATTAGGTGACACAGGAAATACTAGGGTCACTGTGTGAAACAGGAAATACTAGGGTCATTGGGTGACACAGGAAATACTAGGGTCACTGTGTGACACAGGAAATACTAGGGTCATTGGGTGACACAGGAAATACTAGGGTCACTGTGTGACACAGGAAATACTAGGGTCATTGGGTGACACAGGAAATACTAGGGTCACTGTGTGACACAGGAAATACTAGGGTCATTGGGTGACACAGGAAATACTAGGGTCATTGGGTGACACAGGAAATACTAGGGTCATTGGGTGACACAGGGAATACGAGGGTCACTGTGTGACACAGGAAATACTAGGGTCATTGGGTGACACAGGGAATACTAGGGTCACTGTGTGACACAGGAAATACTAGGGTCATTGGGTGACACAGGAAATACTAGGGTCACTGTGTGACACAGGAAATACTAGGGTCACTGGGTGACAAGGAAATACTAGGGTCACTGTGTGACACAGGAAATACTAGGGTCACTGTGTGACACAGGAAATACTAGGGTCACTGTGTGAAACAGGAAATACTAGGGTCATTGGGTGACACAGGAAATACGAGGGTCATTAGGTGACACAGGAAATACTAGGGTCACTGTGTGAAACAGGAAATACTAGGGTCACTGGGTGAAACAGGAAATACTAGGGTCATTGGGTGACACAGGAAATACGAGGGTCATTAGGTGACACAGGAAATACTAGGGTCACTGTGTGAAACAGGAAATACTAGGGTCACTGGGTGAAACAGGAAATACTAGGGTCATTGGGTGACACAGGAAATACTAGGGTCACTGTGTGACACAGGAAATACTAGGGTCATTGGGTGACACAGGAAATACTAGGGTCACTGTGTGACACAGGAAATACTAGGGTCATTGGGTGACACAGGAAATACTAGGGTCACTAGGTGACACAGGAAATACTAGGGTCACTGTGTGACACAGGAAATACTAGGGTCATTGGGTGACACAGGAAATACTAGGGTCACTAGGTGACACAGGAAATACGAGGGTCACTGTGTGACACAGGAAATACTAGGGTCACTGTGTGACACAGGAAATACTAGGGTCATTGGGTGACACAGGAAATACTAGGGTCACTGTGTGACACAGGAAATACTAGGGTCATTGGGTGACACAGGAAATACTAGGGTCACTAGGTGACACAGGAAATACTAGGGTCACTAGGTGACACAGGAAATACTAGGGTCACTAGGTGATGCAGGAATTACTAGGGTCACTGTGTGACACAGGAAATACTAGGGTCACTAGGTGACACAGGAAATACTAGGGTCACTAGGTGACACAGAAAATACTATGGTCACTTGGTGATGCAGGAAATACTAGGGTCACTGTGTGACACAGGAAATACTAGGGTCACTAGGTGACACAGAATGCTCTGGGCCCCTGGGTGGCACAGAGGGTCACTGGAGATCTAGGATATGCTGAAGATACATGTGCACAGAAATGATGTAGGCACTAGAATGCTGAGGTACACTGGAGACTCTGGGGTCACAGGATTGCACAGGGGTCACAGGAACAAGGAACTCTCATTGTGAAATGAAATAACTCAAAAACTAGAGAGAAAGGAGGAAGAAAAGAAAGGGCAAGGGCAGGAACAAGGAAATCATTTAAAGTAGTGGGGGGGGGAGCAGAATGTGAGATGCCATGAAGTCAGAACTGACTCTGTGGCCCCTGGCAGGAATCTGGTTGAGTGTACAAAGGGCCCATGGCCAGGGAAGGTGAACAGTAAACATCACCACTCTGTGACAGAGGAGAATTCTGTGGAAACCTCTGAGGATATCGAGGAATGTCAGATATGTACAGGAATGGTGGCAGACGATGCCAATGATGTTCTATCACCCCATGTGGAGGAGATCTGGGAGAAGTAAAGGGTGTACATAGACAGCCAGAGGAAGAATAATGCCACAATGTCACCAGAAAATACTTTCAGAGATCTGAGATTGCATGAAGGCCACAAATAAATATTTCCTGATACATCTTCTGTATGGTATTTCTGTAGATGGACAGAGAACATAACTCTGACCGTGTTCTTCCATCACCAGAGACCAGAAAGTGGAGCTACACCTGAGTTATGGAGTCTATGTAAAGGGCAGTATCTTCCATCATCAGAGACCAGAAAGTGGACTTACACCTGAGTTATGGAGTCTATGTAAAGGGCGGTATCTTCCATCATCAGAGACCAGAAAGTGGACTTACACCTGAGTTATGGAGTCTATGTAAAGGGCAGTATCTTCCATCACCAGAGACCAGAAAGTGGAGCTACACCTGAGTTATGGAGTCTATGTAAAGGGCGGTATCTTACATCATCAGAGACCAGAAAGTGGACTTACACCTGAGTTATGGAGTCTATGTAAAGGGCAGTATCTTCCATCACCAGAGACCAGAAAGTGGAGCTACACCTGAGTTATGGAGTCTATGTAAAGGGCAGTATCTTCCATCATCAGAGACCAGAAAGTGGAGCTACACCTGAGTCATGGAGTCTATGTAAAGGGCAGTATAAAAATAGGAGTAGATTACCTTTTTTTAGGTTTAGATGCAGTGGTAAAAAGTTAGAACCAAGGACGAGGTTTAGTTATCAAACAACCTCTTTGGTGAAAGACCAGCGTGGACCTAATCCAGTGGTGTATTTTGGTTTTGTGCTGCCCTAGGCAAGACTAAAATTGGGCGCCCCCCCCCCCCCAATGTAAATTTGCCCCCACTCCTTCCGTTTAGACAGATGTGACTCCCTCCAAAATTTAAGGACTACAAGTCCAACCCCTGAGATCTCATGAGAGGGGGGGTGAGAGGGGGTGGGAGAGAGAGGGGGGTGGGTGAGGGAGGGAGAGAGAGGGCGGTGAGATACAGAGAGAGTGAGGGGGGGGGTGTGAGAGAGAGAGAGGGGGGTGAGAGAGAGAGAGAGGGGGGTGAGAGAGAGAGGGGTGGGGATGAGAGAGAAAGACAGAGGAGGGATGAGAGCGAGAGGGGATGAGAGAGAGAGAGAGAGAGAGGGTGGATGAGAGAGAGAGAGGGGGGTGAGAGAGAGGGGGATGAGAGAGAGGGAGGGGGTGGATGAGAGAGAAAGAGGGGGGGTGAGAGAGAGAGAGAGAGAGAGAGAGAGGGGGAGTGGATGAGAGAGAGAGGGGGTGGATGAGAGAGAGAGAGGTGAGAAAGAAGGGGGGTGAGAAAGAGAGGAAGGGGTGAGAGGGGTGGCTCTAGCAACCAGTGGCCAATAGAGTCTCAGGTGAAGGGGGGGGGTGGATTTTTTGCTGCCCCCCAGCAAAGTGCTGCCCTAGGCCTGGGCCTTGTCGGCTTAGGCCAAAATATAGCACTGACCTAATCCACCTCACATTATATCACTCAGAACCCATAGTAAAAATTAAAGTTTGGCAAATCACATTCACTGCACCCCCCCCCCCCCCCCATCCCTATAGTAAAAATTAAAGTTAGACATAAATCCGTTAGGCCTATTATATGTCGATAAATCTGTCCTGTTGCTGGCCAATGTCACACTGCTGTTGAAAGGGAAACCTGACACTGCATTGTGAGTGTTAGGAAACTGTACTTTATTTCTGATTGCTAGCTCTTTGGGCAAATAACCCCTTAGGTGCAAGAACAATGGTCCACTAAACCACCCATTACAGGTACATCTCATAAAATTAGAATATCTTAAAAAAGTTAATTTATTTCAGTAATTCAATTCAAAAAGTGAAACTTTTGAACTTCATTTTCTGAGATACTGAATTTTGGGGTGTCATTCGCTGTAAGCCATAATCATCAAAATTACGTAAAAGAAAGAAATGCTTGAAATCTATCACTCTGTGTGTAACGCATCTATTTAAAATATATGACTTTACCTTTTTGAATTGAATTACTGAAATAAATGAACTTTTTGATGATAATCTAATTTTATGAGATGCACCTGTATAAATCGCACAGTAAAAATAAAAGTTAGGCATAGACTGGTTAGGCCGATGTGGTTAAATCTGGCCAGTTTTACCTTGCTGTCTATTGCATTTGATAGACATTGACCAGCAGCTGGAGAGTTTTTGCCTCAACAAGAAACAAACAGCGTCAAAGAACTGTAATGTGATTGTAGCCATGTGCCGGGCTGCATGTCCTCGGAGCGTTTAGTAGCCATGTGGCGAGGAGCAGAGATACAAAGCACAGATCACTTATAACAAGATGACGGCTCTTGCTTTCATCTTGCATCCAGCTGGCAATCCTCTGCCCTCAATCCTGGCTGCATGCCCAGTCTTCATGTTTCCTGGAATGGGTGCAGGCTTTTCAGGAATGTTTTTGTGCCATCTAGTGCTATAAAGTCGTGTTACAACACAACCCAAGCTCGCTCCTATTATGAATTAACCTCAAGCTTTTTGTCTTGGGTCTGTTCCAGAAGACTGCACACATTACAATCTATAACAAGAATGTAGTACAAGGGCATGCTGATTGGATAGAGACTGATAGGATATGTAATGGGTGCCGCTCAGCTTGCCCGCGGCCCCGCACCTCCTGCCCGCCGCCGCCAGGACTCACATGCTTCTGGGCTCAGAGCCTGTCAGCAGCTGCAGTGGAATTCTCCCCCCCCCCCCCCTTTACTCTCTCAATACAGGGAGCTGTCCGCTCTGTTCCCTCCCCTGCTTCCTCATTAGTAGGGGGGGGGGTGGATCAATGGAGAGGCAGCATGACTGCAGCAAAGCATCTTGGGACATGTAGTCCCCATCCCCAGCAGCCCCATAGCCTTCTACGGGGGCAGAACTACACAGCCCAGCATGCCTACTCACCAGAGAAGGAAAGGACACTAAGAGGCTGTCTGGGAGCTGGGCAGACACCATGAGGCAGGGGGAAGACTGGATCAAGGGGAGATGTGCTGTCTTCCTAGATCAGTGTGCGGTTCCTCCCACAGATCCACGGCCGGTCGGGGACGTCTTGCCTGAGAGGGGAATGTGCGTTCACCAGGCACACATGTACGGACAGTGTAAAGTGTTCCAAAAGTGGGGAAGCCAGTCGGGCAACCTGAAGAGCCTGCCTCTTCCAGGACACTGGGCCTTGGTCACAGGATTGGGGAGCGGGTACTTGCCAAACTTACAGAGATACAGAGACACTGCATGCAGACAACATTGCTTAGTTCTGCCTACACCAGTAGAACACTGTGCTGCACTCATCCTCTGCCAGGCAGTAAAAGTGTTCTCTGTGCTTCAGGAGTTCCACAGTACACTTTGCACCATTCCTGTCAAACTGGACACTTAAGTGCACCAACTAAAGTAGATAGCTAAAGATTCAAGGCATTCATTCTACACAAGGCTGGAATGGGCTACAAGACCATCCCCAAGTAGCTTGGTGAGAAGGTGACAACAGTTGGTGTGATTATTCGAAATTGGAAGAAACACAAAATAACTGTAAACCTCCTTCGGTCTGGGGCTCCATGCAAGATCATATCTCATGCAGTTTAATGGTCATGAGAACGGTGGGGAATCAGCCCAGAGCTACACGGGAGAATCTTGCCAATGATCTCAAGGCAACTGGGACCATAATCACCAAGAAAACAATTGGTAACTAGCTACGCCGTGAAGGACTGAAATCCTGCAGTGCATGCAAGGTCCCCCTGCTCAAGAAAGCACATGTACAGGCTCGTCTGAAGCTTGCTAATGAATATCTGAATGATTCAGAGAACTGAGTGAAAGTTTTATGGTCAGATGAGACCAAAATCAAGCTCTTTGGCATCAACTCAAATTTTGGAGGAGGAGGAATGCTTCCTGTGACCCCAACAACACTATCCCCACAGCCAAACATGGAGGTGGAAACATTATGCTTTGGGGGGGGTTTTCTGCCAAGGTGATAGGATAACTTCACTGCATCAAAGGGACGATGGATGGGGCCATGTACCCTCAAATCTTGGGGGCGAACCTCCTTCTCTAAGCCAGGGCATTGAAAATGAGTCGTGGATGGGTATTTCAGCATGACAATAACCCACAACACATAAATGGGGCAACAAAGAAGAAGCACATTAAGGTCCTGGAGTGGCCTAGCCAGTCTCCAGACCTTAATCCCTTAGAAAATATGTAGAGGGAGCTGAAGGTTCGAGTTACCAAACATTAGCCTCAAAACCTTAAATTGGAAGTACAGCCTAATACCTTAAATTCTCCTCTGCAATCATTAATGTGAGCGGAGTTCAGCCTTATGTGTCAAAATGAAAAAATCCCAGACTTTTCACTAAGCCAACATTTCTGGATTAAAATCCTTTTTTTTTTTTTTTGGTCTTATAAAATATTCTAGTTTTCCGAGATAGTGAACTTTGGGGTGTCACTAGCTCTAATCCATAATCATCAAAATTAAAAAAAAGAAATGCTTGAAATATATCACTCTGTGTGTAACACATCTATATAAATGTACCAGTTTTTCCAGGCCGTGGGCCTGATGTGGGCCCATGGCCTGGAAATGTGGGCCATTGTTACCGATGACACCTCCAACACTTTTGAGTTGTGAACCCATTTCGGCATCTTTGGTTTGTTTTGTTTTATTGTATTTAGGGGATGGGAGGAGAGAATGAGTGGGATATTCCTCTGGCTCAACTAGGTACACTTTGGGACACTTGAAGAAAAATGCCTGTTGGCGCTGCTTTGACGCCAGTAGTGATGGACGAACATCGGCCGGGGCGGTTCGCGAACGCCACCTGCAAATTTTCTCAAAAGTCCACAAACCGCGAGTTCGCGGCAGGCCCCATTGACTTTAATGGGAGGCGAACTTTAAAAACCTTTAGGTCGTATTTGCAGCCACAAAAGACGTACTAGCTGTGCACAAATAGTCCCAGCACATGGACAATGTCATAACAGAAGTATTGCAATTGAAAAAAGTTGCCCTAAATTTTTTTTTCATAAATCAGCCAGAACTGACAGCAGTCGGTAAATACATTGTCTAATACATATAGGGTCCATTCACACATCTGTAAAATGGGTCCGCATCCATTCCACAATTTGGCGGAACCTTTACAGACCCATTGATTTTCATTTCCAGTCTGAAAAATTTGGCATTCACAGGATAAAGAAGTAAGTGTCGGCCATAAAAGGCCGCAAAAATTAGCCCACATGTGTTTACCTGACAGCTAAGAACGTAGTTTTCTGTGGCTGAAGGTACATTAGGCATTCACAGGTAACAGAAGTAAGTGTCGGCCATAAAAGGCCCCAAAAATTAGCTCACATGGGTTGAACTGACAGCAAAGAACGTAGTATATGATGGCTAGAGGTACAGTAGGCATTCACAGTACAGAGAACGGTAAGTGTCAGCCTGTATAGGCTGCAAAAATTAGCTCACGTGGGTTGAACTGACAGCAAAAAACTTTGCTTTTGATGGCTAGAGGTACGGTAGGCGTTCACAGGATACAGAAGTAAGTGTCGGCCTGTATAGGCCGCAAAAAGTAGCTCACATGGGTTGAACTAACAGCAAAGAACGTAGTATATGATGGCTAGAGGTACAGTAGGCGTTCACAGGATACATAAGTAAGTTAAAAAAGAATAGCGCAACCATGCAAAAGAAATGGCTATCAAATATGGAGACAATCCATAAATAAAAATGGGGGTTTAGTCCCACCATATGGCCATATCGTGCTCAAGACCACCACTGCGTCAAAGTACCCCATTATCAGTGGGTCCTACACTATCCATAAAAAAGGGGTGAATCCAGCCTCTCTTACCCTTGGAGACAACACTCCTTGCTGGGAGAGATGTGCTAATGCACTACAAGAGACTCCTCCTATATCTACTTGATAGAGGACACCAATAGAGTACAGGTGTGTGTGGGGGATGGGATGCTCAACCTCATAAGTCTGGTCAGACCGAATACATAATAAACAAGCAAAAAATTGGGGGAGCAAACCCTGAACATGTATATCTAAAGCCGGTGCAGCTATGGACCAAGCAACATGTATATTAAAAAAGAATAGCGCAACCATGCAAAAGAAATGACTATCAAATATGGAGACAATGCATAAATAAAAATGGGGGTTTAGTCCCACCATATGGCCATATCGTGCTTTAGATATACATGTTCAGGGTTTGCTCCCCCAATTTTTTGCTTGTTTATACATAAGTAAGTGTCAGCCTGTATAGGCTCCAAAAATTAGCTCACATGTTTTGAACTGACAGCAAAGAACTTCGTTTTTGATGGCTAGAGGTACAGTAGGCGTTCACAGTACACAGAACGGTAAGTGTCAGCCTGTATAGGCTTCAAAAATGAGCTCATGTGGGTTGAACTGACAGCAAAGAACGTAGTATATGATGGCTAGAGGTACAGTAGGCGTTCACAGTATACAGAAGTGGCGGCCTCTATAGGCTGCCAAAATTAGCTCACATGGGTTGAACTGACAGCAAAGAACTTTGTTTTTGCAGGTGCCGTTAACCCGATATAGTCGGACACCTGTCGGACACCTTTTTTTACGCTCCAACATTTGAGCCACAGAAGCCTGCCTTTTTCCAGAACAATATGACGACGGCATCATGGAAGGTGGAGTGTTGGACAACTGTGAGGAGACAGGAGAAGGAGAGGAGGCTGGACGGTGAGAGCCTGGAGTGTGGCTTTGTGGGTTCTGACAGTTTTGCTCCCACTGGGCTTGGTGATGGGATTTCAGGTGCCTTCTTAAGGCGGTTGTCCCTAGGTGAATGTTGGGCTTACCGCGACTTATGCGTTGGCTGCAAAGGCTGCAGATGGCAACACTGGTGTCAGCAATGGACACATTAAAAAAAGCCCACACTGCGGAGCCATGTGCCGGCGTCCTGGGAGCGCCAGATGTGACTGTAAATGGTTGATGGCTCGCTCCTGATACATTTGCAGTCTGCTTTGTACCTCTTGTGCAATGCAAGTTCTGCCTGCCTCTCCTCCCTATCTGCCGGTCCGTCAGTCCGCCAGTTCTACAAATAATTGGCCAGTAACTGTTGTCACTGTGTGTAGCACAGTTAACACAGCAAAAGATGCCAAATGTTTGCAAGACTAAAATACAATCTTAGAAAAGTATACTGTTAAATAACCCCTCAATTCAATATGTGGTATTGGGAGGGGGGGGCACAGGTTTAGTACACCAGTTCTACAAATAATTTGCCAATAACTGTTGTCACTGTGTGTAGCACTGTTTACACAGCGAGAGGCCAAATTTTTGCAGGACTAAAATACACTCTTAGAAAATTATACTGTTAAATAACACCCCGCTTCAATATGTGGCATTGGGGGGGGGGGGCATTGGTGTAGCACACCAGTTAAAAAAATTGGCCAGTGAGTTTGGCGCTGTGTGTACCAGACTTCACTCAGCAAAAGAGGCAATATTGTTGCATGACACAAATGGACATGTAAAAGTATACTCAGATAACACCCCACTTCAATATGTGATATTGGTCTATCACACCAGTTATAATACATTATAAGTGCTTTTGTCACTGTGTGTATTGTTGCTGCAGAGACGATCAGTCTCACCACCACACCTGTCACAATGCTGCACAGTGCACAATAATACCACTATAATATGCTTTCCTACCAAGTATATTATACTGTGGATTACCCCCCCCCCCCTTTTAATTGCACTGCACAGCAATACCAAAAAAATTGCAGCCCTTTAAATGACTTTTGTGGACATTAACAGAGCAATTGTGTCATTGCTGACGATCTCTAACTGCCCCTACAGCAACCACTGGATACCTCTCCCTATAGTAAAGAGACTGTAATAGACCCCATAACGACATTGAAGCACTTTGAATGACTTTTGTCGACATTGACAGAGCGATTTGTGTGTGACTGCAGCCGATCTCTAACTGCCCCTAAAGCAACCACAGGATACCTCTCCCTAAGCTCAAAAGATACTAGACCTATACCGAAATACCAGCCCTCAAAAGGACTTTTGTGGACATTAACAAAGCGATTTGTGTGTGACTGCAGCCGATCTCTAACTGCCCTTAAAGCAACCACTGGATACCTCTCCCTAAGCTCAAAAGATACTAGTAGACCTATACCGAAATACCAGCCCTGAAAAGGACTTTTGTGGATCTTCACAGCGCTATATGTGTCTAGCAAACTCTCCCTGATGAGCACAGCAGACCTCTCCCTACACTGGCAGAAAGCGGAATGTGAAATGGCCGCCAGGTCAGGTCTATTTATAGGGCAGGGGGACTGTCCATGTGATGGAATGTTTCAATTGGCTGTCCCCTTCCACCTGACGGCTGTGTCACGGGTCAAAGTTCTCCCCAATGTAAACAAATATGGCCGCCGTGAACGACGCCATGTGTCCACAAATTTGGCGGGTAGCGAACAAGCAAAATTCGCCGCAAACCGCAAGGCCATCTCTAGACGCCAGCTGAATGCCGACCAGCGCTTCCTGACGCCTCAAGATACTGTAGTACTGAAACTGTGCTGGAACCTCGACTTTAACTCAGAAGAACAAGGACTGTAGAACACTTGACTCCTGACACTGCTTTAGCTCAAAAGTCACTGAACAGCTCCCTCCAGCCCTGCACTGGCTGAGGTAGCTCTGTGTAGATATCTGTGCTGCTGCAACTCCTAACCTTGTACACTTCCCACTGTACACTGACTCTTCAGGGCCAAAACTACAGGCGCCCCCTTTCACACTTCAGGGTCCTCTACCTAGGTACCCTCTCTAATACTTCACGGTCCTCTGACCAGGCACCCCTTTCACAGATTGCTGACTCCTGGATCCCTAGAATCTTCCCTGGAGTGGTCCCCTCTGACACTAGGCAGACCCCCAGGGGAAGTCCACAGTACTCACAACCTTTGTAGGCTTTCCTGGAACTGGACCCCTCTCTCTCTCCGCTGGTTCTCAGCACACCGGATCCCCTCTGCAGCTCAGCTTCACATTCTTTGGATTCCCAGGCCACCACCCGGGACACCCGCTTCCTCTGACAGGAGGAGAGACAGCTGTACTCTCCTTCTTGGGACTCTGCTTCCCACCAAATATGCTGCGTAATGCGTTCCCTTCAAACTTATACCCACTCCCAGAATCCTCTGCGGCAGAATCTGCCTTCTGGGGTAGATACAAGCCTGACTGAGCCACTGACTGGGTTTCCTCCACTGCCCTATGAAAATCCTCTCACAGAGCCAGTGGGGAGACTCCCCTCTCGGTAACCTCACCTGGGAGACATGAGAGTCCAGCTGAAATCATGGCCCTGCTGTTAAGCAGCCAAGGCCCACTATACTTTACCTAGCACCTACCTGTAGGGTGTTACATAAAATATATGAGTTTACCTTTTTAAATTTAATTTCTGAAATGAACGTTTTGATGATATTCTAAATTTAAGAGATGTACCTGTATAAATCACACAGTAAAAATAAAAGTTAGGCATAGACTGGTTAGGCTGATGTGGTTAAAACTGGCCAGTTTTACTTTGCTGTCTATTAATTCTTAATAAGCGTTTGATAGACATTGACCAGCAGCTGGAGAGTTTTTGCCTCAACAAGAAACAAGCAGCGCCAAAGCAAGGCCCGAAGCGAAAAAAAAAAAAAAAAAAATAGCGCAGGGCAGACATGACCATGTGAAGAGGGGAGACAGGGCAGGTGTGGGTTAAAATAAATTGTTTTGATTTGGGGGTATTCAGGGATTGGTGTATCAAGTTTGGGAGGGGTTGAGGTACAGTTAGGAGGGGTGGCCCCTAAGATTTGGAGGTCAGTGGAAGTTCAACGGACGAAGGAAGAAGAAGCTTGGTCACCCACCTTTTGCACTGCAGAGCATCTCACCTCGGCTTCTCTGGTTCGGCTGCGATGGCGGAGTTGGACGTTTTGCTGGAGCAAATCAAGGCCGCTGCCACGGTGAAGGGGACTGAGTGGCTCCGGGCCCAGGTCTCCACGTTGATGGGGGTTCAGGACTCTGCCCAGGAACCAGAGGGGCTTGCGGTCCCGCGGGCTCGGCGGTCACGGCCTCCGGATCGTTTTTCACCGGACCCTTCCCCTCGAGCTCAGCGTCATCCTAGGAGCCCCGACAGGGACCCTTCAGGGCCGCCGGCTAAGCATGCCTCTGCTGCAGCCGTGCGCGCCTCTGGGAGGAATCCTCTGCAGGGACGGAGCTCTGGGGGTGGTGGGAGAAGGCGGCCTTCGGTCTCTCCCCGTCCCTCTCGCCGAGGAGCAACTGGACTGGCGGGCTCCCCTACTGGCGATGCTCCGGTCGGTGGGGAGCCTCGGCGTGGGAGTGGCTTCATGGCGGTCAGTGGCAGCAGGGATCGGCGGGACTCGGAGTCGGCCTCGGCTGTGCGCAGAGAGATGACGCGGCGGGGCAAGTCACGTGGCCGGGTCATCGAGAGTTCAGCTGGATCACGGAGGTCTCCATCGGGCGGAGCTGGAGTAAGGGGGCGGGGACGCCTGTCGCTCGGCTCTACAGCTTCCGGGAGTGCGCCACCTGGTGGACGGATGCCAGCAGTGTCCGGGGACGATCGTTCGGAAGGCGAGGTGTCCGGATCGGATGCTGAAGAGGATGTCGGTGTTCGGTCGGCGACGAGGGAGGCTGGATCCCCCCTGGGCAGACAGGTGAGGTCACAGTTCCTTCTCTGGCTTTGACTGATTTGAGGGGCTTGTTTGATGTGGGGGGTGGGAGTCCTGGGGTGGCTCGAGTGGGAGGGGCGTCCCGGCCGGTGGGGGTGGGGACCCCGGATGGGGATGCTGATGGGGGCTTGGGGGGCTTCCTCCTGGGTCTACGGGACCTCTTGGGGCGTTTGGCCCCGGGGGGCGGGGGCCGCTTGTCTCCTGCAGCGGCTTGGGTTCCTCCGGCGGGGGGCTCAGGCACGGAGCCCGTGGGGGCCCTGGGGCTGGCGGGGCCGTCTTCCGCGGGGCAAGTTGCGGGGGTGGCTGCGGCCCCCCAAGTTGTTGGTGCGCCTGCGGTGGCGGCAGTGACGGCTGGGGCTGCGGGGGACAAGACCGGGACGGCGAAGGAGGGGAAGGCGGACGCGGTTCGCCTGGACGATTCAGCAAAAGGCGAGGTATATGTTTGTTTTGAGGGTCCATTGGGGGCACATTTGAAACAGGAAGTCCGTGAGAAGATCTGGAAGGGTGAGTACGTGGAAATCTTCACGCTGTTGCCCCTCGAGAAGTTCAACCTGGACAGGGTTAAACCGGGGGAGCGCAAGAAGGAGGACGAGGAAGCACGACGCTATCGGCTTATCCCGCGGACGTTCACCAATTGGCTGCAGGCCTTTGCCATTCTGGCGGGCGTCATAGGGGAAAAGGCGCCGGAAAACTGCTAGGCCCTTTTCTGTTACATGGACGCTATAGGGGAGGCCTATCGGGTTTACGGGGGGTCGGCCTGGCTGCGGTACGACGAACAGTTCCGGCAGCGGAAGGCGGTTAGGCCGTCATTACGGTGGGACCACAAGGACATCAGCCTGTGGATGCGGCTCATGTCTTCTGCGAAGGCTCCGAATCAGTTTTTTCCAGGGGGGGCCGGTGGTTCTGCGACCCCGGGACAGCCGGCCGCAAAGAAGAGGGGTTTCTGCTGGCAATTTAATGAGGGTTCCTGTAAGTTCGGTGGCACCTGTCGCTTCAAACATGAATGCTCCGGTTGCGGAGGTTCCCATTCCTTGTCCCGGTGTTTTAAGTCCGGTAAGGGGCGGTCCGGAGAGCCTTCGCAAAAAGGGGACGACGCCGGTGAGGGTGGAAAGGCTGCGGCCTTTTCTAGATAGGTACCCCGATAGGGCGGCTGCCCGACTTCTGGGGGAGGGTTTTGCGGTGGGTTTTCGTATCCCTTGCTCTTTGGCCTCGGTGCCTCCGGTGGCAAGGAATTTGCGTTCGGCATTGCGCCACCCTTTGGTGGTGTCGGATAAGTTGAACAAGGAAGTGGCTCTCGGTCGCATGGCGGGCCCGTTCTCTGAGGTGCCGGTGCGAGACTTGGTGGTTTCGCCGTTGGGGGTGGTTCCCAAAAAGGAACCCAATAAGTTTCGCCTCATTCACCACCTCTCCTTCCCAAAGGGTGGGTCCGTGAATGACGCCATCGACCCGGATGCCTGTACGGTGTCTTACATTTCCTTTGACGCCGCGGTGGCCTGGGTGCGTCATTATGGGCGGGGGGCCTTGATGGCCAAATCTGACATAGAGGCGGCGTTCAGGTTGCTCCCGGTTCACCCGGATAGTTTTCGGTTGCTGGGCTGCTGGTGGCAAGGGGCGTATTATGTGGATCGCTGCCTTCCTATGGGCTGCTCCATATCTTGCGCGTTGTTTGAAACCTTCAGTTCCTTTGTGGAGTGGGTGGTTCGGGATGTTTCCGGTGTGAATTCGGTGATCCACTATTTGGACGACTTTCTGTGTGTGGGCCCGCCCTCTTTCAACGGGTGTGCGATCCTGCTTGCCACTTTGCAGCAGGTGGCGGGGAGTTTCGGCATTCCTTTGGCCCCGGACAAGACGGAAGGCCCGACCACGGTGCTCAGCTTCCTGGGCATTGTCGTGGATTCGGAAGCCATGGAGTGTCGCCTACCGGAGGATAAGTTGGGGGCTTTGAGAGCTGAAATTGAGGGGGTGCTGGGCTTGCGCAAAATTCGGTTGCGCAGCTTGCAGTCGTTGCTGGGTAAATTGAATTTTGCCTGCCGCATTATGCCCATGGGCCGGGTTTTCTGCCGACGGCTGTCGGCGGCGACTTCGGGGGTGAAATTGCCCACTCACTTCGTCAGGCTCAACAAAGAACACAGGGATGACTTGCGTCTGTGGCACGTTTTTTTGGCCACGTACAATGGTAGATCCTTGTGGTTGGCCGGGCCGATTAGCAACTTTGATTTGGAGCTGTTTACCGATGCAGCTGGTTCGGCTGGGTACGGGGCTTTTCACCGGGGGGCGTGGAGCGCCGCCCCTTGGCCGGGGGAGTGGCAGGTGGCGGGGCTGGTCAGCAACTTGGTTTTGCTGGAACTGTTCCCGGTGGTGGTGGCTCTGGAGATTTGGGGGGCGGAGTTCAGGAATTTGAAGGTTCGCCTCCATTGCGACAATCTTGGGGTGGTCCAGGTAATCAACCGCGCGTCGGCTTCTTCTCAGCCGGTGGTGCGCCTCCTCAGGTATTTGGTTTTGCGGTGTCTACAGTTGAATGTTTTCCTGTATGCTGTGCACATTCCGGGGGTTAAAAATGATATTGCTGACTCGCTGTCTCGGTTTCAGTGGGACAGGTTCCGGGAGTTGGCACCGACAGCGGAGCAACGCGGAGTCCCGTGTCCGGAGTGGCTATGGGGGATTGCCTTGGGGTCCTCGCTGGATGGATCAGGAAGTCGGTGAGCGAGTCCACGTGGTCGGCATATTGCAAGGTATGGTTGGAGTGGCTGGAGGTGTTATGGGTGGCATCGGTGGATCCCCTGGGTCCGGAGGTCAGGTGGGTGTTACTTTCGTTTATCTCTGATCATTTTGAGAGGGGCTCGTCGGCTTCCGCTGTGGCACGCAAGTTGTCCGGCTTGGCCTTTCTGTTTAAATTTCTGGGTTGTCAGGACTTCACGAAGGACTTCTTGGTGAGACAGGCGTTGAAAGGCAATTCCAGGGCTCATCGGAGGAGGGACTCTAGGCGCCCGGTGTCCTTCGCTCTTTTACAGGACGTTTGCATGCAATTGGGGGTGCACTGCGCCTCGTGTTACGAGGTGGTGTTGTTTAAGGTGGCCTTTTCTCTCGCTTTTTTCGGGGCTTTCCGGATTGGGGAATTGGTCAGCTCCTCCCGGGCGGTGCCGGGGGGCTTATTGGTTCAGGATGTCTCTGCAGGTCGGGAGGGGGTTACTATCCTCCTTCGCCGGTCCAAAACGGACCAGAGTGGCAAGGGGGTCCGTGTCCGGTTGTTCGCGGTGCCGTCTTCGCCGCTGTGCCCGGTGGGGGCGGTTCAGGCTTACTGGGCAATCCGCCCTCCGCAGCCCGGTTCATTTTTGATGCACGCGGACGGGTCGTCGTTATCTCGTTTTCAATTCATATCGGTGTTCAGAAAGTGTGTGCGCTCTTTGGGTTTGGATGCCAGTAAGTTTGCATCTCATTCCTTTCGGATCGGGGCGGCCACGGAGGCTGCGCGCTGGGGGTTGAACGAGGATGCGGTGAAACGCATTGGGCGCTGGGAGTCTCGGAGGTTCTTGTTGTACGTACCTCCGCAGCTGTTGGTGTAATGTATGTGCGGGTGTTGGTTTTATCGCTGGGGGGGTGGGGGGCCCGGCTGGTTGTCTGATTATTGGTTGGTGTTTTTGTCCCCTTTTCTTGTAGGTTTGGACCCCTGCCTCGTTTGGATCTTGGGACACTCGTATGTTTTCTGGGGGGCCCGGAGAGCTGATGTGCGCCCTAATGGTAGACAACTTGGTTTTTCTCGGCAGGAGGCTTGTGTCAGGTGGATGGGGGTGCCAGGGCTTACTTGGGGCAGGGTCCTTCCGGAAGTGCATCGTTTCGCCCGGTTAGACAGGCAGCCAGATGTTTTGGTGCTGCATGCCGGGGGCAACGATTTGGGGGCCAGGTCCGCGCGGGCCTTGATCAGGGACATCAAGTTGGATTTCCTGCGGCTGCGCACGGCTTTTCCGGCGCTGCTTATAGTTTGGTCGGATATGGTGGCCCGCACGTCCTGGCGCATGGCCAGGTCGGTCGCGCGGCTTAATAAGGCTCGGATTAAGTTGAACAAGGAAGTGGGGCGCTTTGTGTGTCGGAATGGTGGGTTGGTGGTTCGCCACTTGGAGTTGGAAGTGGACACATGGCGGTATCTGCGGGGTGACGGAGTTCACCTCAATGCGGTGGGTATAGATTTGTGGGCTCTGGGATTGCAGGATGGGATCCAGCGAGCCTTGAGGGTTTGGAGGGGCACGCAAGGGTAAGGTGTCACCCTTGGGTGCTGGTGGCGTTTTGTTGGTCTTTGCTGGCGGGGGAGGTGAACAGTTTAGGATAAGGGTATGGTTGGGACTCATCGTTGGTATGGGTCCCTATGGTGAATTCCATTTAATGTCAGTTAAAATGGAATTCAAAATGGTGGCACTGCGGGGAGTGGTTTGTCTCCGAGCCGGTGACGCGGCTGGAGGCCTATCAGGGCACAGGTCCCGCAGTGCAGGATTTGGAATTATTTGGAGGTGCCTCAAAGACCAACAGGCTTAATGACTGATTTGTTTTATGTTTTTAAGGAATGTTTTTTCTCCTTATGTTAATTTTAAGGTAAAAGGGTTAATAAAATGGCTGCTGTGGCCAATTAACTCCAAGCACGGTGTGGTCTCAATTATTTAGGTAAAGGGAAAGGTTTATGGGATGGGGGTGGAGCCTTTGGCGTTAAGCAGCCTAAGAGTTTGGGGGGACATCTATTCTACATTGGTCAAGAACTGTAATGTGATGGTGGCCATGCGCCGGACTGCATGTCCTTGGAGCGTTTAGTAGCCATGTGGCGAGGAGCAGAGATACAAAGCACAGATCACTTATAACAAGATGACGGCTCTTGGTTTCATCTTGGATCCAGCTGGCAATCCTCTGCCCTCAATCCTGGCTGCATGCCCAGTCTTCATGTTTCCCGGAATGGGTGCAGGCTTTTCAGGAATGTTTCTGTGCCATCTAGTGCTATAAAGTCATGTTACAACACAACCCAAGCTCGCTCCTATTATAAATTAACCTCAAGCTTCTTGTCTTGGGTCTGTTCCAGAAGACTGCACACATTACAATTTATAACAAGAATGTAGTACAAGGACATGCTGATTGGACTGATAGGATTTGTATCAGCCTGCCCGCGGCCCGCACCTCCTGCCCGCCGCCGCCGGGACTCATGTGAATGTGAGAGAGCCTGTAAGCAGCTGCGGGGGAATTCCCCTCTCCCCCACTCTCTCAATACAGTGGTTTGCAGTACTGCAACATTGCGGTGGACAGATCGGGCCCTTGACTGACATTTTTGACACTTTTGGGGTTACCAGTGACATTACTACAGTAATCAGTGCTATAAATATGCACTGTTACTGTAAAAATGACACTGGCAGGGAAGGGGTTAACTTTATTAGAGATGCAGGGGTTAAGTGTGTCCCTAGGGGCGTAATTCTAACTGTGGGGGGGCGTGGCTAGTGATGTAACCACAGAGACATACGATCCTACATAGCAGGATCGTATGATCTCTGCAGTTACACCAGGGAGAATGACAGACGGCTTTGTTTACATCAGCCGCCTGCCTTTCTCCCCCTCCAGCAGGAGATTGTGAGTGACCGGCGGACATCGGAGCCACCGGTCACTCACGTAGGGATGCAGAAGAACGAGCGGGGGCGGGAGCGCGTCTCCAGCGGCGCGCTCGCCCCCTACAGGCTTCTGGGCTAGCGACGTAGTACTACCTCACTTTGCCCAGGAGGGGCTGACTGCCGCAGTAAATATACTGTGGGCGGTCGGCAAGTGGTTAAAAACAAGGTAAGTGAAAAAAAAAAAATGTTAATTATCCAATTCTTTTTCAGGTTCATCTAAGCTAGCGGACGGTGAAAAAATAATTTTTAGGGTGGAACTCCGTTTTAAGTGTGCTGCTTGGAAGTGCTTTCTAAATGTGTGGGGGTTGGATGTACTAGAGGAAAAGAGAGATCTGTGTTCCTGCTTAGCTGAAACACAAGATCTCGCTCTGTCTCTGAGACAGAACAGCCGTCTGCCATGTTTACACAGGCAAACCACCGTTTTATCATTCCCCTGCACAATCGCGGGTGGCGCAGCCGCCGGTCCCGCTGATTGGCTTCCGCTGTGTCTGAACACAGCAGGAGCAGCGCTCAGGCGGCGCGCACGCGCCCCCCGAGAACCCCTGCACAAAATCACGTACCTATACATGATTTTGTGCAGCCAGACCGCATTGTCGCAGTATATACGCAGAGGGCGGTCCAGAGGTGGTTAATGAGGTGTTCGCACAAACATTATTGCCAGAGGGGCTGAGACTGTTCTTGGGGGTTGAGAGCAGGGCAGATATCAGAAAATTTGTGGCCCCTTACACAGCTTTAGGCCTGGGTCTGTCCACCCTGGTAACTGAATGCCTGCAGGAGGGAGAGGAGGAGAAGCGAGCATTTAGGGGCTGCAGGAGAAAAATGGAGTGATTGGTTCCTCTAAATGCTGCCCCTACTGCCCCCCCCCCCATATACAGGTGTATAGGGGGCTGCACGGGCCCCCTAGAGCAGGGGGCTAGGTTGCAAATGTGTCCCCTGTAGTTATGCCTCTGGATGGGATCAGTGGCATTGATGGTGGATGGGACTGGTGGTGGTGGTGGGGGGGGAGGGGGAGGGGGGTTGGGATGATGCTGATCTGTAATGGCACCAGAATTCCCGCACACGCGCATTACCTAAACAAGATGCCACCACTGATATGTGTCTCAAACAGAGCAGCTGTACATCAAAACGAGAAGAAGTCGCGGACAGCGGGCCCTCCCCCAAGGTGGCAAAACACCAGGGCCCCGCTCCCAGGCCCCTCGGAACGCCTGGGCCCCCTACATGTGTATGGGCTGCCCCCCCCCCCCCCCGATGGCGGCCCTGGTTGAGAGGAAGAGAACAGAACCAAATATACTTAACCACTTGCCGACCGCTCACTGAGATGGTACTGCGGCAAAGTGGCTCGATTCCGTCCAGCGACATAGACCTACGTCGCTGGACTCCTCCACTTGTGGGCGGCGCGCGCGCCGCCGGAGGCTCGCTCCCGCTGTATTCAGTCACAGCGGGAATCGGGCCAGGGGAGGAGCGGCGGTGATCACCCCCGCTCTTCCCCGATCGTCGGGGAATCGAGTGTGGAAATCCGCCCGTTTGTGTAAACAGAGCGGGCGGATCTCCTCAGTGACAGGGAGTGACAGATTGCAGTGTTCAGCATAGCTGAACCCTGGATCTGTCCCTGTGTCACTCAGTCACCTCCCCCCACACACGTCAGTAAGCACCAGGCATACATTAACCCCTCCCTCTCCAATAAAATTAACCCCTTCCCTGCCAGTGTCATTATTACAATAACAGTGCATATATATAGCACTGATTACTGCAGTAATGTCACTGGTACCCCCAAAAGTGTCAAAAATGTCAGCCAAGGGTCCCATCTGTCCGCCGCAATGTCGCAGTCCCGCAAAAAAAAAAAAAAATCGCAGATCGCCGCCATTACTAGTTTAAAAAAAAAAACAATAAAAATGACATAAATTTCCCGTAGTTGGTAGCTGCGATAACTTTTGCGCAAACCAATCAGAATACGCTTATTGCGATATTTTTTACCAAAAATATGTAGCAGAAAACAAATTGGCCTAAAATGTAAAAAAAAATATTTTTCTACATTTTTTTTTTGGGGGGGGGGGGAATTTCATATAAAAAAATGTGAAAAATATTGTTATTTTTTCGAAATTGTCGCTCTTTTTTTGTATATAGCGCAAAAAGTAAAAATTGCACAGGTGATCAAATACCACCACAAGAAAGCTCTGTTTGTGGGAAAAAAAGACATAAATTTAATTTGGGTACAGCATCGCACGACCGCGCAATTGTCCGTTAAAGTAACGCAGTGCCGAATCGCAAAATATGACCTGGTCAGGAATGGGGTAAAATTTTCCGGTCTTAAAGCGGTTAAAAATCCGCTCATTGAGAATTTTTTTGTCAAAGACATGGAGCTAAATACATTTTGGCCTAAATATATGACAAAAATTGAATATATTGGATATTTTTAACTGTCAAAGTAGAAAAATATTGTTATCTTTTCAAAATTGTCGCATTTTTTTTTAATATCGCAAAAAATGAAAATCGCACAGGTGATCAAATACCACCAAAAGAAAGCTCTGTTTGTGGGAAAAAAAGGACGCAAATTTTGTTTGGGTACGGCGTTGCACGACCGCGCAATTGTCAGTTAAAGTTGCATAGTGCAGAATCGCAAAAAGTGGCCTGGACGTAAAGCAGGAAAATCCTCCGGTGGTAAAGTGGTTAAGTGGCTCCTTCAGGGGTAACACTACAGATACTTTAGGGAGGACCTCATGTAGCACCCTCCTAGATAGGTGCTAGGATTAGATACACTATATTACCAAAAGTATTGGGACGCCTGCCTTTACACGCAGATGAACTTTAAAGGCATCCCAGTCTTAGTCCATAGGGTTCAATATTCAGTTGCCATTTTTTTTTTTTCATTTTGAAAATCTCAACTCTTTTTTTTTTTTTTTTTAGACTAACTTTAACCTATAATATTTGAACAGAAGTTTATTTTTTTTCCAAACAGCACAGACATCTTCAACATTCTACACATCATAACTCAAACGTTATTAACATTCAGACCAAGAAACAGATTATCATGTGTATGTAGCCTTTCCTCAAAAGGAAGTTTATGCTTCAAAATCTAAGTGAGGGTCCAGAGAGAACCCAACACCTAGAGATCAACAAATAGCAGCTAAAGGCCTGATATTCCTCCATGCCTTCATCCAGACCCAGGGCAGCCATCAGAAATTTTGGGGCCCCTTACACAGTTTTTGGCCTGGGGACCCCCTCGCCCCAGGCCTGACCACCAACATTCCACAGGGCCCACCTACCGTGTCGTTGTCCTCCTACAGCCCCATGTCCTCCTGCATTCCATGTCCTCCTCCAGTCCCATCTTCTCCATCACAGGAAAATAAAAGTGAATGGTTCTAGTAAATGCCGCCCCTCCTGTCCAGGGATGAACAACTGGAGAACAGGGGAGGGCAGGGCCTACAGCTGTGTGTGAGGGCTAGTGAGGGGCAGGACCCACAACATAGTGCCAGTCTGCAAGGGAATGGTGGAGCATACAATTGAATGGCATTGCGAGGACAGGTGGCAACCATACCCTGTTTGGGGCCCCTCGGGACGCCTGGGCCCCCTACATGTGTATGGGCTGTACCCCCCTGATGGCAGCCCTGTCCAGACCCTTTGCCACCGTCTATCTTTCTCAAGACCCTGAATTTTCCCTACCTGACCAAGAATCTCACACACCACCACCGCAACAGGAAGGACTTTCTGCCGAAGGAATACCTGACACCATGCATTCCAGCAGTGGCAGCTGGTGCATTGGGGGCACCGCCCCCCCTATCTATGAGTCCGACCCCCTAATCTACATGCGGGGCGTCGGACGCATGGACTTTTTTTGGCATGGAGCTTTTTTTTTTTTTTTTTAGTCATGTGATTAGAGCCAGAGGCTCTAATAGGCTAAAAAAAAAGGGTGGGCTCGGGGCGAGCCCACCCAGTTGTGTGACGATAGCGAATGAAAATTCGCTATTGTTTTTTTTTTTTTGTTTAATTTCTGTTTATTGAAAAACATTTTCAAGAAGACAAAGAAAAACAGAACATAGACCATACAATCTGACATTAAATACAGAAAAAAGCCATGGAACAATATCAATGAGTGCATGAACATCTCAGTGCGCTTCAAGCACCCCCAGTCATGAAAAGTCTGAGAAAACATAATGATAGCACAACATCTTGCATCATAAAACCAATGTCAGAGACAGCCTATAGGAAAGTGAAAGGATAGTAAAAAGCAGAAAAGAAAGAGAAAGAAGAGGATAGAGCAGCAGGGAGAAAAAGGGGGTAAGAGGGGGGAGAGGAGGGTGGGAAAGGAAAATTTGCTATTGTTACACGGATCCTCCTCCTCTGGCAGACCCCCAGGGGCAATCCGCAGTACTCACGACCTGTGAAGGCTTTCCTGGGATTGGACCCCTCTCACGCTCTGCAATCTCTCGCACACCGGATCCCCCTCAGCTCAGCTCAGCACTCTCTGGATTCTCAGGCAACACCCTGAGACATCCGCTTCCTCAGACAGGAGGAGAGACAGCCGTACTCTCCTTCCTGGGACTCTGCTCCCGCCAAAGACACCGAGCCACGCACTTCCCCCAAACATATACCCACTCCCAGAATCCTTAGCATCATAATCTTCCTTCTGGGGTAGTTACAAGCTTGGATGTGTCCCCTGATTGGGCTTCCCACACTGTCCTAGGAGAAACCTCTCACAGGAGCCAGTGGGGATACTTCTCCCCTCAGCAGGCACATCTGGAAGCCCTGACACCCTAACTAAATAAATTCACAGCCCTGCTGTTAAGCAGACAAGGCCCGCTATACATTTACCTAGCACCTACCTGTAGGGTGCTACACCTGTATGAATGCTCTCCTTGGGTGTGCCCTCTACCCTGACCAGTGGCTGTCTAATGAGAAGGATTAGAATCTTAGCGTACGATTGTTTGCAAGGAGCTTGGTTGTAGTTGTGCGCCAGTAAGCGCCACAGCCAACGTTCAGTCATTCTTTTTAGCGTATACTGGTTAGGGAGGTCTAGGTTGTAGATGTGAGCCAGCAAGTCTTGCAGGGGTGAGTCACTCCTTTTTAATGTATACTGCTTGGGGAGGATAGGTTGTGTAAATGGGTCAGTAAATGCCGTAGGGGTGGGTCACCTATTCTCCTTAGCATTTGCTGATTTGGGAGAAGCTAGGTTGCGGAGATGGCCAATAATTGCCACAAGAGTGGATCACTCATCCTTCTTAATGTACAGTATACGAGTGGGGGGGCTAGGTTGTGGCAGTGTATGAGTAAGTGCCGCAGTGGAAGCTCACTCCTTTTTAGTTTGTACCCATTGTAGAAGTGTCCGTGGGTTTCTTTAAATCAGCAATTATTTGTGAAATATAAGGTCTGTACAGTGCCTTGAAAAAGTATTCACACCCCTTGAAATTTTTCACATTTTGTCATGTTACAACCAAAAACATAAATGTATTTTATTGGGATTTTATGTGATAGACCGACACAAAGTGGCCATAATTGTGAAGTGGAAGGAAAATGATAAATGATACAAATTAATCAGTGAAAAGTGTGGCAGGGGGGGCATTTGTATTCACTCCCCGGAGTCAATACTTTGTAGAACCGCCTTTCCCTGCAATTACAGCGGCAAGTCTTTTTGGGGATGTCTCTACCAGCTTTGCACATCTAGAGAGGACATTTCTGTCCATTCTTCTCTGCAAAATATCTCAAGCTCTGTCAGATTGGATGGAGAGCGTCTGTGAACAGCAATTTTCAAGTCTTGTCACAGATTCTCAATGTGATTTAGGTCTGGACTGTGACTGGGCCATTCTAACACATGAATATGTTTTGATGTAAACCATTCCATTGTAGCTCTGGCTGGATGTTTCGGGTTGTTGTCCTGCTGGAAGGTGAACCTCCGCCCCAGTCTCAAGTCTTTTACAGACTCTAACAGGTTTTCTTCTAAGATTGCCCTGTATTTGGCTCCATCTATCTTCCCATCAACTCTGACCAACTTCTCTGTCCCTGCTTAAGAAAAGCGTCCCCACAACATGATGCTGCCACCATCATGTTTCACAGTGGGGATGGCGTGTTCAGGGTGATGTGCAGTGTTAGTTTTCCTGCCACAAATAGTGTTTTAATTTTAGGCCAAAAAGTTCCATTTTGGTCTCATCTGAGCAGAGCTCCTTCTTCCACATGTTTGCTGTGTCCCCCACATGGCTTCTCGCAAACTGCAAACTGGACTTCTTATGGCTTTCTTCCACCAATGGCTTTCTTCTTCTCACTCTTCCATAAAGGGCAGATTTGTGGAGCGCACAACTAATAGTTGTCCTGTGGACAGATTCTCCAACCTGAGCTGTGGATCTCTGCAGCTCCTCCAGAGTTACTGTGGGCCTCTTGACTGCTTCTCCGATTCTCTCAATTATGTGCCACTTTGTGTCGGTCTATCACATAAAATCCAAAAAAATACATTTATGTTTTTGGTGGTAGCATGACAAAATGTGGAAAATTTAAAGGGGTAGGAATACTTTTTCAAGGCACTGTATGCCAAATACAGATAGGGGTCCTTGTTATAGAAGAAAAGTATGTTCTCCTGCAGTGATGAATAAATCTTCGTTGTGCACGTGTTTACAAGTGACAATAATGAAATTATTTGGCATACAGACTAGAGGGAAGGGAAAAGACGGTCAGAGAAATTGGCCCCGGGGGGAACTGAAGTCACAGCGTCAACAGAAATGGTTTTCAGAGCTTAGAAACTGGGTGAAAGCCATAAATAAACATTTCCTGATACTTTTTTCTGTAAGGTATTTCCGTGACAAGGATTGACAGATAACAAATTTGCTGACTGTGTTCTTCCATCACCAGAAAGTGTAACTAAACCCGGTCTAATGATTATATGTAAAGGGCAGTATAAAAATAGGAGTTGTGACAGTATTCACCATCACTGGAATTTAAAGACAGATAAGTAATGGTTTGGACTGCTTCATATTTGCCAGCAATATCTCCATATAGAAATATTAAGATTTATTCCCATTTGCCATGAAATCTGTAATTCCTAAATGCTGTGTATATTACATATCTTTCAATGTCAGCAAGGTTTTCCTTTTGTTTGTGTATTGGGAATGTGGATTGCCCTGTCTCATTGTAAGTGCTAATGACCTCCCATTGTTCTGTGTCTGACTATTGTGTACATTGATTGCCCCCTGGGGGCTTCTGTCTCATTACACATAACAGTCCTTCTGGTCAAGCTATCGGACCAATCATTGCTGACTCATTTTCAAGTCCTCATTTGCATGGCTAAGGAGGACCTGAAGGGGAACTGCAGGTACTTTACAATTGACCAATAGGAAAGCGGTTGTTGGGGGCGGGATGTTCCAAATTCTGTATATAAGTATTGTTCAATAAAGTTGCTTTGAGTTCCTTCAACCTCAATCTAGAGTCCTGTCTCTTATTGGGGGAATCTGCTGCAAGGGATTGCTATGGTCTTCCATACTCCCTTAGAGAATCACTAAGCTCTTGTAAGAGCTTGTGTAAGAGCTTGTTCTGCTGCACTCTCTGGGGAAAGAGAGGTTCACCCACAGGAACCTGGAGCCTTGTCGTAGGTCCAGGGTGGGTAGGAGATGCCAAGACCCTAACCAAGCTGCGGCGGTTCGTGGAGTCTGAAGTGCTTACGGTGTCTGGTGGAGTGCTTGGAGCCCTCGGGAAGCACTAGGAGCATCTGTCAACGGAGGTACCCGCTCTGGGGTGCCCTGTTCCGTTACAGGAGTATTTGACCTTTTGTGGTTTTAGGAGAAGAGGTGAAAGGTTAGAACCAGGGATGAGATGGTGTTAGAATGGCCATTATGGGGGCTTTTGGTAAAGCAAGCCCCTTGCTATAAAGCGGGGCACAAGGCAGCCATAGTGTCAGTGTATTGACTGCTGTTGCAGGGAAAGCTGACAAACTACATAGCGAGAGATTAAAGTAAATTAGGAAATTGTACTTTCTGATTGCTAGCTCTTTGGGCAATCGGCCCCTCTGGTGCAAGAACAGTGAGCCACTAAACCCCCTCACATTATATCACACATATAATCTGCACCCCCCTATCCCCATAGTTAAAATTAAAGTTAGGCATACAGCAGTTAGGCCTATTATATGTCGATAAAAATGTCCTGCTGCTGGCCAGTTCGACACTGTGGCATCATTTGTGGTCTCTTAATTCTTAATGAGAGTTTGGTAAAAATTGGCCAGCAGCTGGAGAATAGTGCAACAGCAAGAAATTAAAAAAACAGAAGTTAATGAACTGTAATGTAACAAAAGCCATATGTTGGGATGAATGTCTTCTATGTGTACAGTTTCCATGTGGTGGGGAAGCAGGCAGTCTCTTTATCTGTTCCTGCCTGGTCCGGGTTGGCTCTGTAGACCCACCAGGATACAATGGGCTGGAGGCACTCCAGAGTACCCACTGCACTAGGCACAGCTCCTGCACCTTACCCTTCCTAAGGCTCAAACTGGGAGACTGGCTTGGACTAACCAGCATCCCCAGCCATCTTCCACAGTTTGCAGCCTCTACTGGCCATAGTCCATTTCCAGAGGAAGTTCCCACCCTGAGGTTAGGAGAGGAGAGAGTCCACACAAACCCAACAATGATATGGCTTCAGGCATTCCTGATAGGTGATGGAGCATTCCCTTTTAGTTGCAAATGATATAGAGAGAGTTGACTGAGATGAGTAACTCATAAATACAAGAGGCATTGCCCTGAGTCCGGCACCCCATGCAAAGTGGGAGCCAGTAACGTCAGAAAGTCCTGCATCTTCCTCTCCTGCTTCCACCCCCAAGGAGAAGCCATATGAAAATAGCCTACCAGCTACATCTTTATAAATTCTTTATTGAAAGGAATCAACAAAGCACCATGATAAAGGCAGTCACAGACTTATGAGAGATGTCAAATAAAAACATAGCAAGGCGTATAAAGACATCATAATGATACACTCATTGCACCACTTTTTCATATCATTAACACAAACCGACAAAGCTTTACAAGAAACAGTAAAACAGTATTCGTAATAGGTAGCATTCTCATGGCATTGCCGATCCAAGAGTTTCTTTGGATTTTCAAGAAAGAGTTTAAGCTACAGATAGTATAGGGGGCAGGGCTTTTTTTTTCAGAGAATAGGTGCAGGAACTCCTCCCTTCTGAGTCACCCCTTGACTCCGTCCCCTACCCACCTCCGAGCACCATTCCTTAGTTCTACCTCTTACCCACCTCCCAATACCACCCCTTTTAGAGAATTAATGATAACAAGAAAGGCAATATAATAGATCTAGAAACAATGGACACCCCAGCGACAATAGATCCACCCCTGCAACAATGGACTCCCAACAGCCAGAATAGACCCTCCAGCAGACAGCAACATTAGACCCTTCCCTCAACAGTAGATCCCTCCCAGCAATGATTGACCCCCTGCAACATAAGACCCACCCCAGCAATAATAGATACCCCACCAGCAACAACAGACTTCCTCAGCAACAATAGTTCCTCTGCACAAATAGATCCCCTGCAGCAGCAAAAAGATCCCCTCCAGCAACAATAGATTCCCCAATAGCCAGCATCCATAGACCCTCCAGCAGCCAGCAACAAAGACCCCTCCCTCAACAATAAGTCCCTCCCAGCAACAAAAGACCCACCCCAGCAACAATAAATCCCCCATGAGCAACAGAAGACCTCCCCAGCAACAAAAGATCCCCATCCTCTGCAAAAATAGATCCCCTTGAGCAACAATAGATTCCCTATTAGCCAGCATCAATAGACCCTCCAGCACACCCCAGCACCCCTTGCCATTACATACATTTAGTTCTGGAGGTGCCGGAACTGTGTTCCCCCGCGTTCCCGCTGAAATAAAGCCCTGATAGGGGGTATGCAAGAGGGACAAAGGGGGAGGGGGGGGAGAAGAAAAGAAGTGGGGCGAGGGTGATTTCAAATTCCTCTCCCTGTCTGGCAACCCAACAGAACTCACTAAATATGCGGCAACATTTAACAATCTTGAAGTTGCTGTTGTGACGCTAGTGGGGACTGATCTTTATAGAAGTAAGGGGTCCGGATCTTTCCAGTATTTCTGGGCCTGTTCTTCCATTGTCATAGTGAGGTCCTCCTATTATTTGGATTTCCTGGATCTTGGCAAGCCAGTGGGATCTAGTAGGGGGCTCTGAGCTCTCCCACAGTGCCAAGATACAGGCCTTGGCAGCTGTGAGCAGATGTTTCAACAGGGAGTTTTTGTATGTTATGTTAGACATAAGGGTATCATGGAACAAGGAAGCCAGGGGATTCTTCCCAAGAGTCACACCTGTAAGGACTTTTATTGTTTGTTTGATCATGTCCCAAAAGTCTTGGAGCCCAAGGCACGCCCAAAACATGTGGAGGAAAGTATCCTCAGACTCCCAACAGCGCCAACAAGTGCTAGGTACCCGGGTAAACATTCGGTGTAATACCACTGGTGTTCTGTACCATCTGGCAAGGAGCTTATAATCTCCCTACTGATATCTATGCACTATTGAGGACCTCTGGGCAAAGAGTACAATTCTTACCATCTACATGGTCCATCTATGTACAAATACTGTACTGGCGACCCTAGCATAAGGAACAAACTTTTCAGAGGAAGGGAATACAATAAGACACGTGGCCACTCACTAAAACTAGAGGAAAGGCGGTTAAACCTTAAAATACGTAATGGGTTCTTCACTGTCAGAGCAGTAAGGATGTGGAATTCTCTTCCACAAGCAGTCGTATCAGCAGGGAGCATTGATAGTTTCAAAAAACGATTAGATGGGCACCTTAAAAACCATAACATACAGGGGTATACAATGTACAACATACAGGGGTATACAATGTACAACATACAGGGGGTATACAATGTACAACATACAGGGGTATACAATGTACAACATACAGGGGGTATACAATGTACAACATACAGGGGTATACAATGTACAACATACAGGGGTATGCAATGTACAACATACAGGGTTATACAATGTACAACATACAGGGGTATACAATGTACAACATACAGGGGTATACAATGTACAACATACAGGGGTATACAATGTACAACATACAGGGGTATACAATGTACAACATACAGGGGTATACAATGTACAACATACAGGGGGTATACAATATACAACATACAGGGGGTATACAATGTACAACATACAGGGGTATACAATGTAAAACATACAGGGGTATACAATGTACAACATACAGGGGTATACAATGTACAACATACAGGGGGTATACAATGTACAACATACAGGGGTATACAATGTACAACATACAGGGGGTATACAATGTACAACATACAGGGGTATACAATGTACAACATACAGGGGTATGCAATGTACAACATACAGGGGGTATACAATGTACAACATACAGGGGTATACAATGTACAACATACAGGGGTATACAATGTACAACATACAGGGGTATACAATGTACAACATACAGGGGTATACAATGTACAACATCCAGGGGTATACAATGTACAACATACAGGGGTATACAATGTACAACATACAGGGGTATACAATGTACGGTTAACAGCAAACACACACACACATCATAGGTTGAACTGGATGGACTGATGTCTTTTTTCAACCTCACAAACTATGTAAGTATACCTTGATGAATAGTAATAATATAGAGGTGCTAAAAATCCAACTCTGAAGTGTGCAGATAAGGAAACACGAGTATTTAATCTAATAATAAATGATTAGTAGTTAAAGTAGATATAGATACAATAGATCGAGTCACGTGAATGATCTATGAAATTACATCAGTCAAAATTTATATACAATAGTATCGAGGACAATCATGTGAACAATCTCTGAACACCAGAGATGGGTGGGTGATTGGCAGAGAAAAGTGCCTGGGTGTATGCTGGATGACTGTATAAATGCTAAGGGCACATGTGCTTGGTATCTTCGGCTGGAGAACGGGGTCCCGGAGGGAGGGGGCGGCTGCCCTTCCTATGTAGAAGCTACCATGTGGCCTTGGGTAGTCGACCTGAGGCCCTTAAAGTCAGATAGGAGCTGAACACGGATGTCCTGCAGAGCTCACTGGAAGGGAGACACTGGAAGGATCTGATTCTGCCTACAGTGAGTACAGATCTGTGTCATGGGGCCTGTCCTGTGAGGGGCCACCCCTTCAATGGAAGAGTCAGTGGATGGGTATCAGTAGAAGAGATGCCAGAGAGAGTCCTGAAGATAAAGTAGTTTGCATCAAGTCTGCTGCTAGAGAGAGCAAGAGGACTTAATTATTCCATACAAGTGGCAGTATGGTAAAAGCAGTGTGTCTGCTTCCACAAGTAAGCTGGTGAGGCCAAGTGAGAGTTGTCCTTATCTACTGTGAATAGTTCAAGTTGGAGTATCCCACTATTCCCTTCTCCCATCCAAGTTCCACAATAAATATGAAACCAAATCCTCTGGACTGTTTATTGAGTAACGAGCCATTGGGAGTAAGGATGGATGTGTGAACTGTCCCCTAGTGACTCTCTGCAGGTAATTAGAGGAGACCCATCAAGTCATCATACAGCAAGCCCTACGGGGACAGTGTTATATAGACAATGCAAACAAGACTGTAACAAGGTGTACATGGAGCACAGAACAAATAATAACATTTACAGGTGAGTGTGCCAGCACGGTGGCTAAGTGGTTAGCACTTCTGCCCAGCAGCGCTTTGGGCGACGGTTCAAATCCCAGCCACAGCACTCCCTGCCTGGAGTCTGCATGTTCTCCGTGTGCCCAGGGGGGTTTCCTCCCACACTCCAAACCAGGGCCGATCCTAGGGTAACAGACGCCTGGGTGCAGAAATATTTATGGCGCCCCCGTGTGGGCGTGGTCATCTTACTAACTCCTCCCCTTTCCTAATGGGACCTGGAGGGGGGTCTCTCCAAGGAACACAGAGAGGGCCTCTGTTAGAGAGTCTGTTAGAAAGAGCCTCCACCAGGCCCCATTAGAAACTACAATGGGGTTGTATCATGGGACCTGGAGGAGGATCTCTCTAACAGAGGTCATCTCTGTGTGCATTTTAAAGTCTATGTTAGAAAGACCCCCCACCAGGCTCCATTAGAGACTACAACGGAGTCTAATGGGACCTGGAGGGGGGTTTATCTTACAGAGGCCCTCTCTGTGCCTATTGGAGAGTCTCTGATAGAAAGAGTCCCCTCCAGCCCCCATGAGAGACTACATTAGAGTGTCACCGAACAATAGAAAAATAAACCATATTATATTAATTAATAGCACTTTGATGCCCAGGCCCAAGACTAGAAGACTTCACTTACCTTAAATAATGGGTACTGGGGCTGGCTGCTGGTCCTTAGGTCTGGCTGCTGGGGCTGGCCTGCTGGTCTTGGGGTCTGGCTGCTGGTCCTCCTGATTCCTGGTTGCTGGTCCTGTATTCCGGCTGCTGGTCCTGGGGTCTGGCTGCTGGGGCCTTGGGGCTGGCTGCTGGTCCTGATTCTTGGCTGCTGGTCCTGATTCTTGGCTGCCTGTCCTGATTCTTGGCTGCCTGTCCTGATTCCTTGCTCCTCTGTGGTGTGCCGGTCTCTGTGATGCTGGGCTCTGGGGTGTGCTGGGCTCTGTGGTGTGCTGGGCTCTGTGGTGTGCTGGGCTCTGTGGGCTCTGTGGTGTAAAGCTCTTGTGTGATATCTCAGCAGGGCTGCGGCTGTCACTGTGAGAACGGCTCCTCCATAGTCCTGGCTCACAGACGGAGTGATATCACTAAGCCTCCATACAGGGCTGCCGCTAGAAATCCCAGGGCCCCATACAGCCTATTTGACAGGGCCCCCCCCCCCACTTCCGGCGAAAATATCAAAATGATTACCCCCCCAATCTCTCTTCCTAGCACAAATCCCTGAATCCCTCCACAAATTCACAACCCCATCCCCCCCAGCACAAATTCCCCCCTCCTAGCACAAATGCCCCAGCCCCGCTCCTAGCACAAACTTTCCCCCCAATCCCCCCTTCTGGCTCAAATCCCCCAAACCCTCCTACAAGCACATACCCCCCCCCCCCCCATTCCTCCTATTAAATGCCCTGTCCCCCAAATCCCCATTACACTTTTACACTTTCTAGCAACGAGAGTTGCCAATCCCTCAAACATCCCAGGCATAAATTATTTTCCCACTATTATTTCTGTAAGCCCCCCAAACCGACAGGGAGGAACCACTACTAAGCCAGGAGGGGGTGCACTGTGTTGTGCTTTCCCCTCCTGTCTGAACAACACAGCATAAGAGACTGGATCGCTCTTACATTGCATCGGACTGTACACTCACACACACCGTTTGATTACCCCCCCCCCCCACCCACATTTCCTGCTGTCGGGAGATGAGCAGCCCGTGGAGAAGGTAGGGGGTGGTAATCAAACTGTGTGTGTTCAGTGCGATGCAATGTAAGAGCGATCCTGTCTCTTATGCTGCATGGACGAGTGTTGTTCAGACAGGAGAGGAGAGCCCACGGAGCACCACACAGCGCACCTCCTCCCAGGACTTACCTCTCCACGACTCCACCACTTCTCCAGACTGCCGCCCCCGTGTCCCAGCTCTGAGGGTGGGGGGGGGGACAAACAGCTGAAAGCCGGCAAGAGGGGGGAAAACCCGGCTTTCAGCTGGTGGAGGAAGAGGCAGACAGTGCATCGCTCTGTCATTGATCCCTCTCCCCACCAATCCTCCTGCTGCCCGGGCCCCATACAGGAGTACTGGCTGTACCCCCCTGATGGCGGCCCTGCCTCCATATACATGAGTTCTTTAGAGCCCATTCATATGTGGTGCAGACATGTAACCTGTGCAGGGCGCTCTGTTATCAGCACAGGGATGTACGGGCGCTGTGTGCATCCCTGTGCCAGCGTCCCATTCATTTCTATTGGAACCCGCATCTGTGTGTCATATTAGAATACAGAGGCTGTGTCCATGCAGTCTTATGTCCCAGTAGAAATGAATGAGGTGCTGGCACTGGGATGCGCACACCTCTGTACCCCCTGTGCTGATAAAAGACAGCCCAGCATGGGAGACACATTGTTTGCACCCCTTGTTAATAGGTCCTTACTAAAAATAGAACAGCTGTCTGCACAGCCATATCAGGGAGTAAAAAGCCTGAACTTTTTACCTGTTAGCTGAGTAGATCGTAGTAGACTCAGCAGCACAGAGACAGGAGGAGGGAGAGCACCATTCAACTTTGCTGTACAGCTAGAGAGGAGGGGGTCAGAGGAAAGGGCACAGGAGGAGGGGTCACTACACAGAGGAGGAGGGGTCACTACACTGAGGAGGAGGGGTCACTACACAGAGGAGGAGGGGTCACTACACAGAGGAGGAGGGGTCACTACACTGAGGAGGAGGGGTCACTACACAGAGGAGGAGGGGTCACTACACAGAGGAGGAGGGGTCACTACACAGAGGAGGGGGGGGGTCACTACAGAGGAGGGATGAGCTCTGAGATCGTCCAGAGCAGGGAGAGATAAAAACAGAAGACTGGGGGGGGGGAGGGTGCTGATGTCCCACTGACGTCAGGAAACTGTGAGAGAAATCAGGAGTGATAGAAAGGATTAGATAGGGAGGGGGAAGCCGCTGTTCAGAAGCAGGAAAGTTATACAGTGAGCATCTATTCTGGAGTCATCAGGAAGCACTGATAGTCGGAGCTTTCCATCCTCACCTGCCCCTCCTCCTCCACTCTGTCACTGAGGGAATAGTACAGCACGCTGTGCAGGCAGGGGGTGGGTGATACCATCTACTCTACATGTAGGTACATAGCTGCTCTCTGTCTCTTACATTCGGCAGCATATTCTGTGCAGGGCAGGGTTGTACCCATCAAACTGCGCCCTCTTCCCATACTGGTCCTGCTCAGTACTATGTGGAGCAGCGGCGATTCAATGAGAGGCAGAGTGGTGTCACCCTCCCCCCGTGGACACCCTGGTGCGGTCCGCCCCGCCCCTCTCCTCCGCTCACAACTGCAATGTATATAGCAGCTCCGAGGCTGCAGTGAGAGACTTGCGGCCGGGAGAGGATAGTGCGCCCCCCACCAGGCGGCGCCTGGGCGCACTGCACCCGCAGCGCCCGCCTGGGATCGGCCCTGCTCCAAACACATGCTGGTAGGATAATTGGCTCCTGTCTAAATTGTCCTGTGTATGTATGTGAGTTAGGGACCTTAGATTGTAAGCTCCTGAGGGCAGGGGCTGATGTGACTGTCACTGTACAATATTTATGTAAAGCTCTGAGTCATCATTGCTATATAATTAAATACAGTAACAGGAGCCGCCTAGGAGCAGTTCCCCAGTAACAACACTAGGTGGCAGCACAAAACCGACTATGATAATCTATATGATGGGTTAGGCAACCTTTGAGAGGTGGAGATCTACCAGAGTAACAAGAAAGAGATCAAAGATCTCCGGGGTTCGCTGCCTTTTTTTTTTTTTTCAAAGAAATTAACTAGCAAGGCCTATAGTAAAGGATAATAGTGTGAAAGATAATATCTATGCTGTGATACGTAAATTAAAACATTCAAGTGCAGCTGCTAACACAAAAGGTGGTATAACTAAAAATATAGTACAGAATACTTAGAAAAATATAAGAAATGTCACTGTAAAAATATAAACTTAGCCAACCTTAAAAGTGCAGGGTGTCCGTAGGGCAGAGGATGGTGTCAGTAGAGAAGAGGACGGTATCAGTAGGGTAGTGGATGGTGTCAGTAGAGGAGTGGATGGTGTCAGTAGAGGAGTGGATGGTGTCAGTAGGGCAGAGGACAGTGCCAGTAGGGTAGTGGATGGTGTCAGTAGAGCAGAGCACGGTGTCAGTAGGGTAGTGGATGGTGTCAGTAGGGCAGTGGATGGTGTCAGTAGGGCAGAGGACAGTGTCAGTAGAGCAGAGGATGGAATCAGTAGAGCAGTGGGTGGTGTCAGTAGAGCAGAGGATGGAATCAGTAGAGCAGTGGGTGGTGTCAGTAGAGCAGAGGATGGAATCAGTAGAGCAGTGGACGGTGTCTGTAGGGCAGAGTACGGTATTAGTAGAGCAGAGCACGGTGCCAGTAGGGCAGAGGACGGTATCAGTAGAGCAGAGCACGGTGCCAGTAGGGTAGTGGATGGTGTCAGTGGGGCAGTGGATGATGTCAGTAGGGCAGAGGACAGTGCCAGTAGGGTAGTGGATGGTGTCAGTAGGGCAGTGGATGGTGTCAGTAGGGCAGTGGATGGTGTCAGTAGAGCAGAGGATGGAATCAGTAGAGCAGTGTACGGTGTCAGTAGGGCAGAGCACGGTGCCAGTGGGGCAGAGGACAGTATCAGTAGAGCAGAGCACGGTGCCAGTAGGGTAGTGGATGGTGTCAGTAGGGCAGTGGACATTATTAGTAGAGCAGAGCACGGTGTCAGTAGGGTAGTGGACGGTGTCAGTAGAACAAAGGATGGAATCAGTAGAGCAGTGGACGATGTCAGTAGAGCAGAGGATGGAATCAGTAGACCAGTGGACGGTGTCAGTAGAGCAGAGGATGGAATCAGTAGACCAGTGGACGGTGTCATTAGGGCAGAGGGCAGTATCAGTAGAGCAGAGGACGGTGTCAGTAGAGCAGAGGACGGTGTCAATAGAGCAGAGGACGATGTCAGTAGACCAGAGGACGGTGCAAGTAGGGTAGTGGACGGTGTCAGTAGCGTAGTAGGGTAGTGGATGGTGTCAGTAGAGCAGAGGACGGTATCAGTAGAGCAGAGCACGGTGTCATTAGGGCAGTGGACTGTGTCAGTATGGCAGAGGGCAGTATCAGTAGAGCAGAGGACGGTGTCAGTAGAGCAGAGGACGGTTTCAATAGAGCAGAGGGCGGTATCAGTAGAGCACATGACAGTATCAGTAGAGCAGAGGATGGTGTCAGTAGGGTAGTGGATGGTGTCAGTAGGGTAGTGGATGGTGTCAGTAGGGTAGTGGATGGTGTCAGTAGGGTAGTGGATGGTGTCAGTAGGGTAGAGCAGCCTTTTTCAACCAGGGTGTCCAGGCACCAGAGGGGTGCCTTCAGGTTTCTTTAAGGGTGCCTTGGCAAAATGCTTAAAAGCTACCCAAAAACTATACAAGCCAGCAGGTGGAGCACGCCTGTCTTTTAGTTACACAAGTTCAGGAGCATCATGCATCCTGAAATGATTTCCCACAGCAGCCAGTGGGATAGAGGAGGAGGGAAGCAGACAGCACTGTGGGGGGGGGGGGGGGTGGCGGTGGACCAGGGAGGCACAGGGGGGCCAGGCAGCCGAAAAGAGAGGAACAGGAACAGGAGGGGCGGAATTTACTGGTACCGATTCCCTTTCCTTCTGCAGCCTCTGAATACTGCTGCGCGGGAGAGGAGGAGTGGCAGCTTTTAGCATGTGCAGGAGGAAAGGGGATCAGTACCAGTACATGCCGCCCTCTTTCCTGTCCATGTTCTGGGGTCAGCATGGAAGGATCGCTGTCTACCCGTCACCTACCCATGATCGACAGGTAGATCGCGATCAACAGGTGGCAGAGTCCCGCTCTATGGGAATAGTAGAGTACAAATGGCTGCTTAGGTTTTCATTGCAGCAACACCTCTCTCACAAGGGAGTGGATTGTCCAGGTGGCCAGCCGGAGGGTTCCCATGATTTGTTCCACAGGCAAGTGGCAGGAAGAATCTCTGGTCTGGACACCTGAATGAATGGCTATAGATGTAGGACCACCTCGCTGGAAGCTTAGCATCCTGGACATGGTTGAAGCATTGCCCTCTGCAGTGACTGGGTCTTCTCATGCAGCTGCTATTGTGTCCCAAACTGGCCGCCCGCACAGCGGATAAAACGTATGGGGACCAGACACCTGCTGAAAGATCTCATACCCAGTCTCCTCTGTCAGGTGGACTCTCTTAGGACTGAGAAGGGCAGGAATGATGGAAACTTATATTTCCTGGACATGCCCAGGAGCCCACATCCAACATTGAACAAGGTGAGTAAAGAGGGACTCCACTATCTCCACTCAAGGCCACCAACTCAACAAATCCTATTAGTACTGGCCTAGGGGGATAAATGTAAAAAAATACAGGGATGGAGACGCTGGGCATACCTGCTGGTGTCTCACCTAAAGTCCCACATTGTCTATGTAACCAGGGATGGAGGCACCTTGCCTACAGGCTGGTGCTTAATTTAAAGTCCCACCGTGCGATTTTCGTGCGTTTTTTGGTGGATGCAGTCTAATTTGACCCCAGTTTTTTCATATACAGGGATGACCTGCTTGTCTCATGTAAAGTCCCAAATATTTTATGAAATTAGGGATGGAGGCGCTGTGCTTTACAGGCCAATGTCTCATATAAAGTCCCAATCTGTGTTTTACACTGCATCCGCCAAGGGGTTGGAGGTGTATGCTTCTCAGCTGGTCGTTTTCAGTTTGTACCATCACAAGAACATCGCTATTTGAGTTTTGAGATACTATACCAGTCGTGGATGGAGGTGGGTTGGGGGAGGTTTGGGCTGCTCCCTCTCACCTGCCTCCTATCCATCCATTAGCAGCCATGTGCTCCCATTGTGGAGACACTCAAATGAAAAGTGTTAGGACTGCAGGTAACACAGGGTGCCGTGTCGTGGCTCTGCGACTTACACATGTGTTTGCAAATGTGTGTCAACGAAACCCCTGTTCTTTATTTATATCATGAGACAGGTCTACTTGGTTGGTGGCAGACTGGAGGGTGAGTACATCAGACTGGGGGCTGGCTGGCTTCCATGCACCTCTTTTAATCCTTTTCAACTTTCGTTTTTTCTGATACAGGGATGGAGACGCTGGGCATTACCTGCTGGTGTCTCACCTAAAGTCCCACATAGCCCACATTGTTTAGGGGATAAATGTCTGCTACCATCTCCAACCTAGTCCTTTTCTGCTGGAAACTCACATTCAATTTATGAAGATAAAACACAAAAGAAAGAACGATCCAAGGAGCTTGAGGGATTCAACCCAATGATGGCCAGAGTCCTCCAACCAATAGAGTCTCCACTGCATCTCCACTCAGGGCCACCATCCTAGCAAATCTTATTGGTACTGGCCTAGGGGGACGAATGTCTGCTACCATCTCCAGCCCAGTCCTTTTCTGCTGGAAACTCACATTGAATTTATGAAAATAAAACACAAAAGAAAGAATGATCCAAGGAGCTTGAGGGATTCAAACCAATGATGCCCAAAGTCCTCCAACCTTCTTCCTATGGCCCCTTCACACCACTACTGCCTCGTGAGTGTGTTCTTTGGCTGTATTCCTTGAGGAGCCTTACTTGATTAGAGTTTGATGGTAAGGTGGTCAGAGAGTGGGAGCTCTGGTTATCATTCCAGAAGTGTGGGGGAAAGTTGTCCCACCTGATCGCCCTCATGTCTTGTACATCAGCTGGGTCATGGTGGCTTGGTGGGTATAGGGTCTATGGCATTCTATGGAATACTGGGATGGTTACAAAAATTTGGGGTCCATCTGACGGTCCTTCCCCTTCTGGTATTGGTTGTTTTACCAGGGTTTGGCCCCTTGGGAAGGCAAAAAACGGCCCATTTGGAGCTGTCCTCAGGCTGGTGGATTGTGGCTGGAGACAACAGGGGATCGTAGTCAATACTTAGGCCAATGGACACCAAAAACCTTGTCTTAGAATACATGATATTTACAGAGTATGGTGTATTCTGTTTTTTTTGGTTATTTATTAAACTATTGTTTTATTGGTTAAAGAAACAGGACTCCTCATGACAGTACAGATCACAGGGCTCCCCTTGACAATGTCTTTATCTACATTTCTCTTCAGAAGGATGGCGACATCTTTGTTCAGGCATCATCCAGGGCCACCATCTACTTCCTGGACTGAGATGCCTGCCTAGAGATGACAGGATCATGTAAATCATGGTGCCTGTGCAGTTCTTGGCTGTGTAAACAAACAAACAAACAAACAGATCAGCCCCTGTTGCTGCCTATCACCTTGTGATTAACCATTTCTGCAATTTGGACGTAACGCGTACGTCCAAATTGAGAACTGGTAATCACAATCTGATGGCTTGTGCTGATGGGACCACAACGGCCGGCTTTTGGAGAGAGAGAGACTTGTAATTGCCAGGCATGTCCATGCCTGGCTTTCACATTTAGACAATGAAACAATGTAAACAACATGTAAGCAATGAAGCTGGAAGTGATAACAATGTCATCACATTCGCTTTTAGATCCACCATTTCCTGACCGGGGAATATCTAACCAAACAGATCTGTGCTTGGTTAGATGGTGTGAAGTGCTGGGGAGAAATTGGGGGTCTATTAGACCCCAATGTCTTAAAAAAGAGTACCTGTCATCTGCCCAATGCTATCACATAGGGGTTTACTAACCCTTTGTGATATCAATCAAGTAAAAATTAATTAATTAATTATTAAAATAAAAAAGTGAACACAAAACAAAATTACAAATGTTTAAAAAAAAAAAAAAAGGTTTGCCGTTACCTATGGAGATTTTTGGGTACCATAGTTTTTCGCTAAATCACAAACGCACGCAATTTTAAGGCTTGGCATGTTTGGTGTCTATTTACTCAGCACAACCTTATCCTTCATATTTGACCCAAAAAATGGGTAGCATATTATGTGCGCTTGAACTAAAATGTGTTTCATTATATTTTTTTCCTGAAAATTTGCGTTTAATAAACAATTAAAAAAATTTGCAACTATCGCCTTTTTTTTTCTGATTTAAGTAAATATATAATGTTCTGGGTGTTTAAATAACTTCAAGCAGAACTGGTTAAAGCGGTTGTAAACTGCTACACTTTTATTTTTTCTTACCTGCAAGGCAAAGGGATAATGTGCTAGCATGCATCGCATACTAGCACGTTATGTTAAACTTACCTGAAAACGAAGCGTTCCAGCGATGCGATGCCATCGCTGAAGGCAGCGTCCATCTCTACCCGGTCTTCCTCCTGGGTTTGCGGCTCCGGCTCTGTGACTGGCCGGTGCCGCGATGAAGTCACGGCACACTGCTCTGAAGAAACGGCTGTGGGCGCTCTGCAATGAAAGGGGACACGCTGTGAGCGCTCTGCATTGAAAGGGGGCACGCTGTGAGCGCTCTGCATTGAAAGGGGGCACGCTGTGAGCGCTCTGCAATGAAAGGGGACACGCTGTGAGCGCTCTGCAATGAAAGGGGACACGCTGTGAGCGCTCTGCATTGAAAGGGGGCACGCTGTGAGCGCTCTGCATTGAAAGGGGGCACGCTGTGGTCACTCTAAGGGCTCTTTCACACAGGCGGTCCGATCAGATCCGCCTGTCAGTTTTTTAGGCGGATCTGATCGGATCCTCCATGCAGCTCTATGGGGCAGCGGGTGTCAGCGGAGACACCTCCGCTGACACCCGCTGCCATCCGCATCCGATCCTGTGCGTGAAATCTGGACGGATGGAAACCCTATTTTTCCATCCGTTCAGTAATCGGTTTGGATCGGATCTGATGAGAGCGGACAAGCGGTCCGCTCTCATCCGATCCCCCATAGAGGGCAGCGGGTGCTGAGACGCCTCCCTCTCCGCTCTGCAAGCGGAGACGGAGCTGTCACCCGCCGGCTCAGCGGGGATCGCAGATCGATCCCCGCTGAGCAACACGGATCCGTCTACGGAGGCGGACCGTGTGAAAGAGCCCTTAAGTTGTTGTTGTTAAAAAAAATTTGTAACTTAATTCTGAATAAAACATTTAACAGTGTAATTTTATGAGATATTTTACGAGGGCGTGTTTAGGGGCGGAGCAGGGTAGGGTTTGGGTGGGGCAACAAATGGCGAGTAACTCTTAAAGCTTGGCTAGTAGCTCATGACTTGAAATTTTGAGCCCTGTACATATATATATACACATATATATATACTTTAACTTATTTATTGTTATTTATTATATTATAATTTATGATTTTGTGTTTCAAATGTTATCATACCCGAGATGTTATAAAGAAGAACGCACAGTAAAAAAATCATATGTAAATAGTTGGTTTGGGCTGCTCATTCTTAAGAATTACATGCAAAATAATGGTACCGCTTTCAGCACCTAAAATCGGAAAGAATCATACCGCCAGGGAGGTTAATAAAAAGTTACAATGCTGTTCTGTCCCAGGTATATTTTTTCTTCTGTGTTGTATTGAACGGTATCGCGTTGTCTTTTTTTGATGTATGCTGACATCTAGTGGCTTAGGAAAAAAGCTACAAAATGGGATGCAATAGACACGGAGAAGATTTTGTATGAAAATTATTCCATAATAGGAGGTGCACATACTCATTTGGACCAAGATGGCTGCACCTTGAGCTCTCTCCGTTCTGCCAATGGAAAAGACCGATAATCTGCTAACATCTCAACTTGGTTACCCAACAATTGGAAAAACGCAGAGAGGAGAGCTTTAGATATCTCATTGCAGTTCCACCAGAAGATGTCACCACTATAGGTGTAAATTTAGTTTGGGCAGTAATTGTGATCAAATCCTTCGAAAGCGCCACACCGATTTGTCTGAAATGTCCCTGGAGGGCTGTACATATAGAGGGGCGGGTTAGTGTAAGGTGACTTTAGTCTGAGGCCGTCAGTATTCCCAAGGTCCATGTAGCCAAGAAGTCTTTCCACAAGAGCTTTCTCTTCAGGGGAAGTGTAATGACTTTTTCCACTTAGTGGGGTATAGCTGATTGCATTCCTCAATTGGATTATGTTCTACCATCTATTGGAATTTGGGTCTCTCTCTCAGTCTTCTCATCCTTATTATAGGAACTGCTGCAACCTATTTAACCACTTAAGCCCCGGAAGATTTTACCCCCTTCCTGACCAGGGCCTATTTTGCGATTCGGCACTGCGTGACTTTAACGGACAATTGGGCGGTCGTGCGACGCTGTACCTAAACAGATTTGACGTCCTTTTTTTCCCCACAAACAGAGCTTTCTTTTGGTGGTATTTGATCACCTGTGCGATTTTTTGATCATGCGCTATAAACAAAAAAGGGCATCAATTTTGCAAAAATAACAATATTTTTCACATTTTTATATATGAAATTCCCCCCCAAAAAAATGTAAAAATCAAAATTTTTTTAACATTTTTGGCCAATTTGTTTTATGCTACATATGTTTGGTAAAAAAAAATCGCAAAAAGCGTATTTTGATTGGCTTGCGCAAAAGTTATTGCGTTTACTAACAAAGGGTATTTGTCATTTTTGTTGTTTTTTTTTTTAACGAGTAATGGCGGCGATCTGCAATTTTTTTTGTGGGACTGCGACATTGCGGCGGACAGATCAGACCCTTGACTGATATTTTTGACACTTTTGGGGTTACCAGTGACATTACTACAGTAATCAGTGCTATAAATATGCACTGTTACTGTAAAAATGACTCTGGCAGTGAAGGAGTTAACTGTATTGGAGAGGGAGGGGTTATGTGTGTCCTAGGGGCGTGCTTCTAACTGTGATTGGCTGTGGCTACTAGTGTAAGAACAGAGATCAACGGTCCTACATAGTAGAACCGTATGATCACCATTCTTACACAGGGAAGAATGACAGGTGGCTGTGTTTACATTAGCCGCCTGCCTTTCTCCCGCTCTAACGGACGATCGGGTCCGCCAGGCACACGCGTGGGGGGACCGTGACCGTGCGGGAGCGTGCCTCCAGTGGCGCACGCTCGCTCCCTACTCCCTAGAGCCTCACAGGCTAGCGACGTAGCCCTACGTCGCTTTGCCTGTGAGGGGCGGACTGCCGACGTAAATCGTCGTGCGGCGGTCGGCAAGCGGTTAAGTATGGTACCACCATTATCCAACATGACTGACTGTTCATGTAACATTTTTCAGTAAAGAGGAGCCTGGTGTGGAATATGTTTAATCGGTTCTAGTGGGGGGCTACTCTTGCACATGAGCTTGTGCCAGGGAGGATGAGAGGACCAATGCCAGGAGGAGGAGGCAGACACTTGAACCTCAAGTGTCAAGAGACCCAAGCTCTGCCAGAGTTCAGCCAGCATTTTCTGTGTTCAGAATGGTACAGGAAGATACTTTATAAGGGATTCAGAAGAGATTGAAGCCTAGTCTGGTGTAGGAGACCATCCATGCTTTGTGGGTGTCCTGATCTATACCTGATCCTCCATGTTGCCATGTGCAATAAACCAGTTCTTGTTTTGAGCTCACTTACTGGTACCTGTCCTTCCTACACCCTGAGATTGGATGTGAACCTGGGAGTGTAAGGGAGAGGTAAAAGTTGGAGTTGGCTCTACCTAATATAAAATAATGGTATATCCAAACCTTGGGGTAATAAACATTTTTAAAAACCGTGTGTAGAATAAAGTGCCAGTGCAAGGTGCATATAAAGTAACGCTTACCATGTGAATGAAATATCAATTGATTTGTTAAAAAGAGATATCACAAAGTGCTTAAAAAGATATTTATTGTGAAGTGACAGGATGGTGTATAAAATATTTGTTTTGAGATAAAAAATAGCCAGGGAACAATCCCATATAAAAAGCTTCCGCGTTCCAACCATGGCAGACTGCAGACCGGAAGTGACGTTGACACAGAGTACCGTCCTACGCGTTTCGTCATTGGACGTCTACTGGAGCGGTGGCCTATACAAATACTTAGGGCATTCACAATGTAGCTATTGGTAAGATAAAGATCAGTATAAATGTATACATACTCTGGCTCACTCTTGGGCATGAGCTTGTGCCAAGGGGAATGAGAGGACCAATACCAGGAGGAAGAGATGGCCACTTGAACCTCAACTGCCAAGGAGCCCGAGCTCTGCAAGAGTCCAGCCAGCATAGTCTGTGTTCAGAATGGTACAGGAAGATACTTTATGAAGGATTCAGAAGAAATTGAATCCTGGTCTGGTGTAGGAGACCATCCATGTTGTGGGGGTGTCTTAATCTATATTTGACCCTCCAACCCATGTTGAGATTTGTAATAAGCTAGTTTTTGTTTTGAACTCACTAACTGGTGCCCGTCCTTCTTACTCCCTGGCATCTGGGACCTGTGAACCTGTTGGCTTATAGGAATGCTTAGGGCATTTGTAATGTAGCTGCCTGTCAGATAAAGATCAAAAATAAGTTATGCTTATTGGGGCCTACTCTTGGGCATGAGCTTGTGCCCAGGAGGATGAGAGGATCAATGCCGGGAGGAAGAGACAGACACTTGAACCCCAATTGTCAAGGAGCTCTGCACGAGTCCAGCCAACATAGCCTTAGCTGAGAATTATACAGGGAGATACTTTATAAGGGATTCAGAAGAGTTTGAAACCTAGTCTGGTGTAGGGGACCATCCATGTTTTGGGAGTGTCCCGATCTGTACCTGATGCTCCATCCTATGTTGCCATATAATGGTACAGAGAGATATACCTTATGAGGGATTCGGAAGAGATTGGTGCCTAGTCTGGTGTAGGAGGCAATCCATGTTTTGGGGATATCCTGATTTACACCTGACCCTCCTTCCCATGTTGCCATGTGAATAAACCAGTTCTTGTTTTGAGCTCTCTAACTGGTGCCTGTCCTTTTTACACCTCCTGAGATTGGATGTGAGCCTGGGCTCTTATTGGCCTATAGCACTGATGGTGAACCTTGGCACCCCAGATGTTTTGGAACTACATTTCCCATGATGCTCTATTACACTGCACAAGTGCATGAGTATCATAGGAAATGTAGTTCCAAAACATCTGGGGTGCCAAGGTTCGCCATCACTGGCCTATAGTATAATGCTTAGGAAATTGTAGCTGCTGGTCAGATAAAGATCAATATTACTTACATTTCTGGGGGCCTACTCTTGGGCATGAGCTTGTGCCCAGGGGGATGAGAGGACCTACGCCAGGAGGAAGAGTCAGCCACTTGAACCTTCATTGCCAAGGAGCCCGAGCTCTGTAAGAGTCCAGCCAGCATAGTCTGTGTTCAGAATGGTACAGGAAGATACTTTATGAGGGATTTAGAAGAGTTTGGAGCCTAGTCTGGTGTAGGAGACCATTGATGTATTTGGGGATATCCTGATCTACACCTGACCCTTCATCCCATGTCGCCATGTGCAATAAACCTGTTTTTGCTTTGAGTTCACAAACTGGTGCCCGTCCTTCTTACTCCCTGGGATTGGATGTGTTCCTGTGATCTTTTTGGCCTGTAGGAATGCTTAAGACACTCATAATGTAGCTGCCATTTAGATAAAGAGAAATGTGTACTTACTCAGGCCTACTTTTGGGCATGAGCTTGTGCTGAGGGGGATGAGAGGACCATTGCAGGAAGAATGAGATAGACACTTGAATGTCGACTGCCAAGCAACCTCGAGCTCTGCAAGAGTCCAGTCCACATAGTCTGTGTTCAGAATGGTACAGGGAGATACTTTATGAGGGGTTCAGAAGAGATTGGATCTATACCTGACCCTCCATCCCATGTTGCCATGTGCAATAAACCAGTTCTTGCTTTGAGTTCATCAACTGGTGCTCGTCCTTCTTACTCCCTGGAATTGGTAATGTTCCTGGGATCTTTTGGCCTGAAGGAATGCTTAGGGCATTCATAATTTAGCTGCCAGTCAGATAAAGATAAATTTATACTTACTCAGGCCTACTCTTGGCCATGAGCTTGTGCCCAGGGGATGAGAGGACCAATGCAGGGAGGAGGAGACAGCCACTTGAATCTCAACTGCCAAGGAGCCCCGAGCACTGCAAGAGTCCAGTCAACATAGTGTAGCACCCAGACATCCCAACCTGCAAAAACTCATTTCAGGGAGGTGGCAAAGTCATTTCAGGGAGGTGAGCCCCCCCCCCCCCCCACACACACACGCCGCCCCCCCCCCCCACGCACGCCTGCGCCGCACCCCCCCCCCCCCTTTCCAACCCTTTCCAATTTAACACTACCAGAGAATAATGAAATGAAATGTAATCAGTATACCTGGTCACTGATGCTGGTGCTGGTCACTGATGCTGGTACTGGTCACTGATGCTGGTACTGTTCACTGGTGCTGGTACTGTACTTGTCTGGTAACTGGTGCGGGTACTGGTCACTGGTGCTGGTCTGGTACTGGACACTGGTGCTGGTGCTGGACACTGATGCTGGTCCTGGACACTGATGCTGGTACTGTTCACTGGTGCTGGTACTGTACTGGTCTGGTAACTGGTGCGGGTACTGGTCACTGGTGCTGGTCTGGTACTGAACACTGGTGCTGGGCACTGATGCTAATCCTGGACACTGATGCTGGTACTGGACACTGATGCTGGTACTGGACACTGATGCTGGTACTGGTCACTGATGCTGGTACTGGTCACTGGTGCTGGTCACTGGTGCGGGTACGTGTCACTGGTGCTGGTACCGTTCACTGGTGCTGATACCGGTCACTGGTGCTGGTACTGGTCACTGGTGCTGGTACTGGTCACTGGTGCTGGTACTGGCCTGGTCACTGGTGCTGGTACTGGTCACTGGTGCTGGTCACTGGTGCTGGCCTGGTCACTAGTGCTGGTACTGGCCTGGTCACTGGTGCTGGTACTGGCCTGGTCACTGGTGCTGATACTGGTCACTGGTGCTGGTACTGGCCTGGTCTCTGGTGCTGGTACTGGCTCTCTGGTGCTGGTACTAATCACTGGTGCTGGCTCTCTGGTGCTGGTACTGGTCCTGGTACTGGCCTGGTCACTTGTGCTGGTACCGGTCAGGTGCTGGCTCTCTGGTGCTAGTACTGGCCTGGTCACTGGTCTGATCACTGGTGCTGGCTCTCTGGTGCTGATACTGGTCAGGTGCTGGCTCTCTGGTGCTGGTACTGGTCCTGATACTGGTCAGGTGCTGGCTCTCTGGTGCTGGTACTGGTCCTGGTACTGGTCAGGTGCTGGCTCTCTGGTGCTGGTACTGGTCCTGGTACTGGTCAGGTGCTGGCTCTCTGGTGCTGGTACTGGTCCTGGTATCGGTCAGGTGCTGGCTCTCTGGTGCTGGTACTGGCCTGGTCACTGGTCTGATCACTGGTGCTGGCTCTCTGGTGCTGGTACTGGTCCTGGTACTGGTCAGGTGCTGGCTCTCTGGTGCTGGTACTGGTACTGGTCAGGTGCTGGCTCTCTGGTGCTGGTACTGGCCTGGTCACTGGTCTGATCACTGGTGCTGGCTCTCTGGTGCTGGTACTGGTCCTGGTACTGGTCAGGTGCTGGCTCTCTGGTGCTGGTACTGGCCCTGGTACTGGTCAGGTGCTGGCTCTCTGGTGCTGCTCTCATATTAGGTCAGTCACCGAGTTGCTGGTGATCCCGCGTGCCAAAATGCCTCCTGGAGTGGAAGCATGCGGCTGTAGTAGAGAGCACAGTCGCTGCTTCCGCTCCTCCCACAGTGCATGTGATCATATCACTCCGCCTGTGAGCCGGACCTACAGCGGCTCCAGCATTTCTCTGTGCAGGCCTGCTGACACACTCTGCATCGAGTCATCATCATGATCTGACTCACACACAGAGCCGGGATATTGCCCTGAGCTTGCGGGTGTCCGTGAGCTCAGGGCGGAAAGCGGGAGTCTCCCACGACTTGCGGGAGACTTGAGATGTCTGAGCACCCTTCTAGGTAGGTGCTAGAGAGAGAGTGTAAAGTTTTGAATCCTTTCTGCTTACCAGAAGGATTGCAGGTAAATCTATATTGTTCTCTGCCTACCAGAGAGCAGGATCTGCTAGTGAGGTCTGCTCATGGTGCTCAGGTGTAACTCGTTCTGTTTGCGGAGTATTTCACACTGGTCCAATAGGGAGGTATATTGGACAGTGGGAGAAAACCTCACTTACACCTCCTGAGACTGAATTACAGCCTGGGATCGTATTGACCTTTAAGAATACTAAGGACATTTGTAAGTAGCTGCCAGTCAGATAAAGATCAGTATCAATGTATATTTACTCAGGCCTACGCTTGGGAATTAGCTAGCGCCCAGGGGAGGAGAGGACCAATGTCGAATGGAGGAGACAAGTCACTTGAATCTCAACTGCCAAGGAGCCCGAGCTCTGCAAGAGTCCAGCCAGCATAGTCTGTGTTCAGAATGGTACAGGGAGATACTTTATGAGGCATTTGTAAGAGATTGGAGCCTAGTCTGGTGTAGGAGACCGTTGATGTTTGGGGATATCCTGATCTACACCTGACCCTCCTTCCCATGTTGCCATGTGCAATAAACCAGTTCTTGGTTTGAGCTCACTAATGCCTCATGCACACGCAACGATTATCGGCTGACCAATCATCCGACTTTTGTCCAGAGTGGTGTTTTGTTGGTTGGAATGTGCCTAGACTGCGCACGATTTTCTCGCCCAACAAAAATCTACTTCAGAAGTGATGTCATGTGTTTTTTCTTCTCTAAGCATGCCCAGTCTTGATTTTCAGATTTTTGTCTGGTGAAATCTGTACTGACTGACGGAAAATCTGCCATTGTGGTGAGGGCCAACAAAAATTTTATAGCCTGCACACCAGATTTTTTTCGGCCGAAAAGTCGGAGTCGGTTGTTGGAAGCATCATACTAACAAGCCGAAAATCAGCAGATCGGACGTTGGCCGAAAACTCCCAATAATCGATGCGTGTGTACGAGGCTTAACTGGCGCCTGTCCTTCTTACACCTCCTGAGATTGGATGTCAGCCTGGGATCTTATTGACCTACAAGAATACTTAGGACATTTGTAAGCAGCTGCCAATCAGATAAAGATCAGTATCAATGTATACTTACTCAGGCCTACTCTTGGCCATGAGCTTGTGCCCAGGGGATGAGAGGACCAATGTTAAGAGGAGGAGACCAGTCACCATAGGCGGCTCTCTAATTAGGCAAATTAGGCGGTCGCCTAAGGCCTCGCACCTACAGGGGCCTCGCGGCCAGTGGCGGAGCGACAACATTTAGAAGGGCGCAGTCAGGGAACTCTCCCAAGTAAAAGATTGTTTTAAAGAGGAAGTAAACCCTCCTCTACAACTTGTACCTATAGGCAATTCTATGATAAGGCTTACCTATAGGTACTGTAAATATCTCCTAAACATGTACCGTTTAGGAGATATTTACCTTACATGTCGCCAGTGACGTCACTGGCGCATGCGCTCTGAAGGAACGGCCGATCGTGCCGTTCCTTCAGAGCCCCGTGCCGTGACTGTCGGCTCCCGCGCGCGTGCGCGGGAGTGACGTCACCGCGGCTCCGGCCAATCAGATGGACATGTCGCCCGTCATAGAGGTGAGTGAGCGGCACGGCGGGGGCTCGTTCTGAGGTAAGTATTGCATAATGAGCTAATATGCGATGCATACTAGCTCATTATGTCTTTCTTTTGCAGGGTGTAAAAAAAAAAAAAAAAACTCAAACGAGTTTACAACCTCTTTAAATCCTCGGATATAAAAGTTGCAGCAGTGTGCTGCAGTCCCTTCACTGCGGCTGCCAGGTGTCTGTTGTCCGCTGACACTTACCCCTCCTTCTCTGCCTGGGGATTGGCCGTCTGATCATGTAATCCTAAGATGTGGAGGAATCGGTGGGGTACCTGCATCAGTAGGAAGTGACTGCCCGGTCAGCTCACTCTATCATTGGTTGTTGCTCTGGGAGGAGAGCTCTGCCCTGGCCCAGGAACATACAGGTAACCAGGCCCCCGACTTGTCACTCTGCAGGATGGTCATAGATTTGTAGTGTCTAATACGCAAAGGATGCGAGTAGCCCCAGGGAAGTTGGAAGAGTCTTAGAATGGTTGGTGGAGGAGGAGGAGGAGAAGAAGAAGGCCCTGGGTGGCTGGGGGAAGAGAGGGTGGCTGGAAGAGAAGGAGAGGGCCCCTGGGTGGCTAGGGGAAAAGGAGAGGACCCCTAGGTGGCTAGGGGAAAAGGAGAGGACCCCTGGGTGGCTAGGGGAAAAAGGGAGGGCCCCTGGGTTGCTAGGGGAAAAGGAGAGGGCCCCTGGGTGGCTAGGGGAAAAGGAGAGGGCTCCTGGGAGACTAGGGAAAGAGGAAAGGGTCCCTGGGTGGCTGAAGGAGAAGGAGATGGCCCCTGGGTGGCTGGTTGAGAAGGAGATGGCCCCTGGGTGGCTGGGGGAGAAGGAGATGGCCCTTGGGTGGCTGGGGGAGAAGGAGAGGGCCCCCGGGGCGGCTGGGGGAGAAGGAGAGGGCCCCCGGGGTGGCTGGAGGAGGAGAAGGAGAGGGCCCCTTGGTGGCTGGGGGAGAAGGAGAGGGCCCCCGGGGTGGCTGGGGGAGAAGGAGAGGGCCCCCGGGGTGGCTGGAGGAGGAGAAGGAGAGGGCCCCTTGGTGGCTGGAGGAGAAGAAGGAGAGGGCCCCTGGGTGGCTGGAGGAGGAGTAGGAGAGGGCCCCTGGGTGGCTGGAGGAGAAGGAGAGGGCCCCTGGGTGGCTGGAGGAGAAGAAGGAGAGGGCCCCTGGGTGGCTGGAGGCAAAAAAGGAGAGGGCCCCTGGGTGACTGGAGGCAAAAAAGGAGAGGGCCCCTGGGTGACTGGGGGAGAAGGAGAGGGCCCCTGGGTGACTGGGGGAGAAGGAGAGGGCCCCTGGGTGACTGGGGGAGAAGGAGAGGCCCCCCCATGACGCCAGAGTCAGTTGCCAGGGAAGAGAGTGGAGCTGAGCCAGTACTGCATATCTGACATCAAAGCCAAACATGGTGGAGCTGGAGCCCCTTGCCCTACACAATGACAGCACCCGAGGTGGAAGGTGAGGGGTAGCGGGGCTGTGACATTATATAGCATATGGACTCTGTACATTATTGGTAGTTTTGGTTGGAGTGGTCCTTTAGATGTGTAACTAGAATGTGGAGGACTGAGGAATCCTCAGTCCCTCACAGAGGGTACTACAAGTTCCAGAATAGCAGGCTGCCATGCCTTAGTCCCCATAGAGGGCACTACAAGTCTTAGCATAGCAGGCAGTAGTTCCTCAGTCCCCTACAGAGAGCAGTACAAGTCCAAGCATAGCAGGCTTCCATTCCTCAGGGAGGAATGGCAGTGCACTATACTGGAATTTACAGTGCCCTCTGTGGGGACTCAGGTATGGCTGCCTTCTGCAGTGGGACTTGTCGTGCCCTAGACTGTGGCGGACTGAGGAAGGGAAGTGTAAGGGGGTATCTGGAAACTCTGATGCAAGGGGGGGCTTTGGTGACCACAGAGTTCCCTTTTACACCAGAGTCCCCAGCTTTCCCCCTCAAATCAGGGTTCCCAGAACTCTCCTTACATCAGAGTCTCCAGCATTCCCCCTTAAATCGGGGTTCCCTTAACTCCCCTTACTTCAGAGTCCCCAACATTCCCCCTTAATCAGGGTTCCCAGAACTCCTCTTACATCAGAGTCTTCAGAGTTCCCTTTTACAGTGTAAGGGGGAAACTCTGGAGACTCTGATGTAAAGGGGGCTCTGTGAAGTTTGATTTAAGAGGGGGACTCTAATGTTAAGAGGAATTCTGTGGACTCTGATGTAAGGAGGAGATGCTGGGGGGAATCTGATTTAAAGGAGAACTCTTATGTAAGGGGGGAAACTGAACTCTGATGTAAGGAGGGACTCAGGGAATCATGACCTATAGGGAAACGCTGGAGACTGTGATGTAAGAGTAGACATATATATATATATATATATATATATATATATATACACACATACCCGATGTTTAATGATCTTTGATTAAAGAAGAATTGGTTAGAGAAAATTCTAGAAACTGTGAATTCATAGTACAAAGGTTAAGGCTCTTAATATATGCAATTTATACAGTTAATTTTTATCGCTTTAATTATTTTTCCCATTATGGGTGTGAGTGGGGCCTCATGTCCAAGTTTTGCCTTAGGCCTCACAAAGCCTAGAGCCGCCTCTGCCAGTCACGTGAATCTCAATTGCCAAGGTGCTCGAGCTCTGCATGAGTCTGTGTTCAGAATGGTACAGAGATATCCTTTATGTGGGATTTGGAAGAGATTAGAGCTTAGTCTGGTGTGGGAGACCATCCATGTTTTGGGGGTGTCTTGATTTTTTCCTGACCCTCCATCCCATGTTGCCATTTGCAATAAACCAGTTCTTTGTTTGAGCTCACTAACTGGTGCTCGTCCTTCCTACACCTCCTGAGATTGGATGTGTTCCTTGGATCTTATTGGCCTATAGGAGTGCTTAGGACATGTGTGATGTAGCTGCAATTTAGATAAAGATTAATATTAATTTATACTTATTGCGGCCTACTCTTGGGTTTGAGCTTGTACTCAGACTGATGAGAGGACCAATGCCGGGAGGAGGAGACCGCCACTTGAACCTTTATTGTAAAGGAGCCTGGAGATCTGCAGGTAGTCCAGCCAGCATAGTCTGTGTTTAGAATGGTACAGAGAGATACCTTATGAGGGATTCGGAAGAGATTGGTGCCTAGTCTGGTGTATGAGACCATCCATGTTTTGGGGATATCCTGATCTACACCTGACCCTCCTTCCCATGTTGCCATGTGTAATAAACCTGTTCTTGTTTTGAGCTCACTAACCAGTGCTCGTCCTTTTTACACCTCCTAAGATTGGATGTGAGCCTGGGATCTTATTGGCCTATTAGAATACTTAGGACTAGACAAGGGCCGAACACCCCCCTGTTCACTTCGCAGCAGAACTCCAGAACAGGGGAAAAGTTCTAACCCGAACGGCAAACTCTGTTGATCTCTTATGCAGCCCAGCAGATCAAGAAAGGGGGGGACAAGCGAGCTCCACATGCCCTCAATATGGCGGGGGGTGCTTGGGGGGGGCACTGCCCACCCCCAAAGCACCTTGTCCCCATATTGATGGGGCCTCATCCACCCAACCGTGGCCGGTGGTTGTGGGTGTCTGTGGGCAGAGGGCTTATCGGAATCTAGAAGCCCCCAGATCCTGACACCCCCCCCCCCCCATTTGAAAACATAGTACCCCTACCCATTCCAATATAAGCATCAAAAAGTAATAAGCACAAGAAAAACGTTTTTTGACAATTCCTTTATTAAAAAAAAAAAAAATAGTGTCCCTTGATGTAAATTAATCGTCTACCATTCCGCCTGCTGACCCGAAAAGAGGAAAAAATCCAAAACGCTCTCACCTCCTGCCTTCTCTGTGCTTTGACATTTCTTATATAGGTAAGGGGCGGGGCCACCTGGTTACATCACCCTGTGGCACTGTCCCCCTCTGCTATCATGGACTCGTGCATGCTGGGCATGTGACGTCACAAGGGGGCACCGGGGTGATGTACTCAGGTGACCCCGTCCCTTGCCTATATAAGAAATGTCAAAGCACAGAACGGGCAGATGGTGGGAGGCCTCCCAAGAGGCGAGAGCATTTTTTATTTTTTTTTTATTTTTCAGCTCGGCGGACGGTGTGATTGATGATGGATTTACATTGAGGGACACTATTTTATTTTTTTTTTTTATTTTAAAGGACTTGTCAAAAACTGCCTCGTGTGTTTATTACTTTTTGACATTTTTTTTTGGAGAATGGGTAGGGGTACTATGTACCCGATACCCATTCACATAGGGGGGTGGGATCTGGGGGCCCCCTTGTTAAAGGGGGCTTTCAAATTCTGATCAGCCCCCCTTCCCACAGACCCCCACAACCACCGGCCATGGTTGTGGGGATGAGTCCCTTGTCCCTATCAACATGGGGACAAGGTGCTTTGGGGCGGGGGGGGAGAGCTCCCCCTGCCCCAAAGCACCCTGTCCCCCATGTTGAGGGCATGTGGCCTGGTATGGTTCTGGAGTTGATGTAGCACCCCCTTTCCTGACCTGCTGGGCTGCATGCCCGGATAAAGGTCTGGTATAGATTTTGGGGGGAACCCCACCCTGTTTTTTCTTTTAAATTTTGGCGTGGGGTTCCCCTCCAAATCTATACCAAATCCGAAGGGCCTGGTATGGACTCGGGGGGGGGGGGGACGCCTTTCTTTTCTTTATATTTTTCTATTAATCTGCTGTCAGCAGGGAAACCCATTGGCAGCTGATGACTCATCAGTTGTTAGGGACGCCGCGGCCGGCTTCTTGGCCCCGATCCTTAACAACCAGCTTACACTTCAACGTGATTGGGCAAGGCTTTGCCCAATCAAAGTGCAGAATGGAATGCTCTGTGCAGTGCTCAGTGCATTGCAGGGGGTTTGTTGGGGCGAACATCCTGCAAAAATTCGGGTGTCCGGTGAATGGCCGAACAGGCAAATGTTTGGCCCAAACTCATGCTCGGACCGAACCGTGCGTCCATCCCTACTTAGGACATTCCTAATGCTGCCGGTCAGATAAAGATCAATATTAATTCATACTTATTGAACGTAATCAGCATAAGAGGTACCCTAAAACAAGTTAACCCCTTTCCCCGCAGCTGCATTGAGGCAAAGGGGTGGGGACTTACTATATGGCCATGAGATCCAATGACATTGACCTAAGCTGATTGGCCTGGAGGGGATACTATCATGTGACAACTTTCCTATGGGTTCTGCTGAACTGGGTTTGGACTGCACCAGCTTTGGACCAAATTCAGACCAAACCAAGCTCGTCCCCGATCACAACATCTGCCAGACAATCCAAAACCACGAATACTTTCCCATAGAAATAACACAAATAAGTCCTCTTATTTTTTCTCTTCTGTTTACACCTTCCATTACAGTAATCATGCGTGAATCACGGCCGTTTCCTGTCTGTATCATACGTTACACAACATTCCCTACACACAGGAGTGATTCACTCTCAATGGCTTCAAAACACCTACCCAGCCTTTATCATAGACTTCTTCTGTAGGACCTTGCCTTATGTCAGAGTGTCCCCGCTTACCTTAAGGCTGCGTTCACACCGGAACGTCCCGTTTATAAAGGAGGGTTTTTTGGCGTTTCTATGCACGTTTTTGAGCAGTTTTGTACAGAATTTTTAAAGCGTTTTTGAGCTTTAGCGTTTTTTTATTAGCCAAAAGAGAAAAAAAAAATAATCTGTTTTATCAATTGTTGCTGTTTTTCCGTTTTTTCCATCCGCTTTTAATTATTGATTTATTTTTTTAGATATCTTTTAAGGGTTTAAAGGTCATGGTTAGTGAATCATTTATTTTATTTATTAATTTACTTAATTGTATGTAATTATTTTGTTAGGTTAGGGGTTAGCATTTGGGTTAGGGGTTAATATTAGGGGTTAGGATTAGGGGTTAATGCTAGGGTGGGTTAGGAATAGGGGCTAGCATTAAGGTTAGGGCTCAATATTAGGGTTAGGGGTTAGAATTTGGGATCATGGGTTATTATTAGTGTTAGGATTAGGGGTCAATAGTAAGGTTAGGGGTTTATATTAAGGCTAGGTTTAGGGTTAGGGGTTAGGATTAGGTTTTATATTAGGGTTACTGGGTCAATATTAGGGTTAGGGGTCAGGATTAGGAGTTAATATTAGTGTTAAGAATTACGGGTTAATATTATTGTTAGGGGTTAGGATTAAGGGGTTAATATTAGGGTTATGGATAAATATTAGGGTTAGGGGTTACTATTAGGATTAAGGGTTAAGATTAGGGTTAGGGGTTAATAGGGTTAGAGGTAAAATTAGGATTAGAGGTAATATTAGGGTTAGGGGTTAGGATTAGTGTTAGGTGTTTATATTTGGGATATGGGTTAATAGGGGTTAGGATTAGGGATTAATGTTAGGGTTAGGAATAGGGGCTAATATTAAGGTTAGGGCTCAATATTAGGATTAGGGGTGGATATTAAGGTTAGTATTAGGGTTACGGGTTAGGATTAGTGTTTAATATTAGGGTTAGGCTGTCAACATTAGGGTTAGGGGTCAGGATTAGTAGTTATTAGTGTTAAGAATTACGGGTTAATATTATTGTTAGGGGTTAGGATTAAGGGGTTAATATTAGGGATAAATATTAAGGTTAGGGGTTACTATTAGGATTAAGGGTTAAGATTAGGGTTAGGGGTTAATAGGGTTAGAGGTAATATTAGGGTTAGGGTCAGTATTATAGTTAGAGGTTAATATTAGGGTTAGGAGTTAGGATTAGTGTTAGGCGCTTATATTTGGGATATGGGTTAATAGGGTTAGGGATTAATATTGGGGTTAGGGGTCAATATTAGGGGTTAGGATTAGGTATTAATGTTAGGGTAAGAAATAGGGGCTAGTATTAAGGTTAGGGCTCAATATTAGGGTTAGGGGTTGATACTAAGGTTAGGATTAGGGTTAGGGGTTAGGATTAGGTTTTATATTAGGGTTAGGGGGTCAATATTAGGGTTAGGGGTCAGGATTAGGAGTTAATATTAGTGTTAAGAATTACAGGTTAATATTATTGTTAGGGGTTAGGATTAAGGGGTTAATATTAGGGTTATGGATAAATATTAGGGTTACTATTAGGATTAAGGGTTAAGATTAGGGTTAGGGGCCAATATTAGGGTTAGGGGTTAATAGGGTTAGAGGTAATATTAGGGTTTAATATTAGGGTTAGGGTCAGTATTACAGTTAGAGGTTAATATTAGGGTTAGGATTAGTGTTAGGCGCTTATATTTGGGATATGGGTTAATAGGGTTAGGGATTGGGGTTAGGGGTCAATATTAGGGGTTAGGATTAGGGATTAATGTTAGGGTTAGGAATAGGGGCTAGTATTAGGGTTAGGGGTTGATATTAAGGTTAGGATTAGGGTTTAAAATTAGGGTTAGGGGGGTCAACATTAGGGTTAGGGGTCAGGATTAGGAGTTAATATTAGTGTTAAGAATTACAGATTAATATTATTGTTAGGGGTTATGATTAAGGGGTTAATATTAGGGTTAGGGATAAATATTAAGGTTAGGGGTTACTATTAGGATTAAGGGTTAAGATTAGGGTTAGGGGCCAATATTAGGGTTAGAGGTAATATTAGGGTTAGGGTCAGTATTACAGTTAGAGGTTAATATTAGGGTTAGGATTAGTGTTATGCGCTTATATTTGGGATATGGGTTAGGAATTAATATTGGGGTTAGGGGTCAATATCAGGGTTAGAGGTTAATATTAGGGTTTGGATTAGGGGTAAATATTGGGGTTAGGTTTGGGGTTTAATATTAGGGATCAAAATTAGGATTAGGGGTTAATATTAGGGTTAGGATTAGGGGTTAATATTAGGGTTAGGATTAGGGGTTAATATTAGGGTTTAAATGCATTTATTATTTTCTATTTATTTATGTATTTTATTAATTTGAGCAAAAAAAAAAACTCAAACACGCATGACAACACACACTAAAACACTTCAATGCCCAAATCAAGCATTTCCATGGAACAGAAATTACTTCAAATCGCACTAATCTGCCCAATTCGGCCTCCAGAACTTTTTTGAGGTTCAGGCATTTGGCTTCAGACGACTCATAGTGGAGATGTGAACCGTCTCCATAGAGAAGAATGGATTTTTTTTCTCCTCCAGCGTTCTGCACTCTTTCACCGGCCCACTTTCCACTTTCCCCTTGGTATTGTACCACCCTCCAAGTGTAGCGTAGCTTGCTAGAAACATTTAGCTGGCTCCACTGTTGGCTCCAATGTTGATTATCTAGGGCTGCTCAGTGTCTCACAGGCTGCTGCAGGGCTGGCCCTACCATGGGTCCCGGTCCCGGTATAGAGGGGTGGCCCCTGGCCTCCTCTTCTCTTCTTCGGCTATCGGTAAAAAAAAAAAAAAAGGTCCGCGGCTGGCCTGACATGCACACTGCGCATGCGCCGCCGCCGTTCGGCAAAGCCTGTAAATGTTCGGCTATTTCCGGGAATAGCCGAACATGTATTAGCTTTCCCCGAGCGGCAGCGGCCCATGCGCAGTGTGCATGTCAGGCCGGCCGCGGACGTGTGGCACCGGGCGGCGCCATTTTTAAATCCTAAGGCGCCTTTAGAAAGAGCTGAGGTAAGTGAGACTGCTCCACACTGCAGCCACACTACCTACCATTATGCGGGGCTGCAGGTACATGCCCACAGCACTGCATCTCCTGTAGTATGCCCGCAGCCCCGCATTCTCTTGTACCATGCCCGCAGCCCTGCACTCTCCTGTACCATGCCCACAGCACTGCATTCTCCTGTACCATGCCCACAGCACTGCATTCTCCTGTACCATGCCCGCAGCCCTGCATTCTCCTGTACCATGCCCACAGCACTGCATTCTTCTGTACCATGCCCACAGCCCTGCATTCTCCTGTACCATGCCCACAGCCCTGCATTCTCCTGTATCATGCCCGCAGACCCGCATTCTCCTCTACCATGCCCACAACACTGCATCATGCTGGTAGGTTAATTGGATCCTGTATAAAATTGGCCCTACTGTGTATGTATGTTAGGGACCTTAGAGTGTAAGCTCCTTGAGGGCAGGGACTGATGTGAATGTGCAATGTATATGTAAAGCGCTGCGTAAATTGACAGCGCTATATAAGTACCTGAAATAAATAAATAAATAAATCTCCTGTAGTATGCCCGCATTCTCCTCTACCATACCCACAGCCCCACATTCTCATGCACCATACCGACAGTTCTGCATTCTCCTGTACCATGCCCGCAGCCCTGCATTCTTCTGCACCATGCCCACAGCACTGCATTCTCCTGTACCATGCCCGCAGCCCTGCATTCTCCTGTACCATGCCCACAGCACTGCATTCTTCTGTACCATGCCCACAGCCCTGCATTCTTCTGCACCATGCCCACAGCACTGCATTCTTCTGTACCATGCCTGCAGCCCTGCATTCTTCTGCACCATGCCCGCAGCTCTGCATTCTCCTGTACCATGCTCGCAGCTCTGCATTCTCCTGTTCCATGCTCGCAGCCCTGCATTCTCCTGTACCATGCCCACAGCACTGCATTCTTCTGTACCATGCCCACAGCCCTGCACTCTCCTGTACCATGCCCACAGCCCTGCATTCTCCTGTATCATGCCCGCAGCCCTGCATTCTCCTGTACCATGCCCACAGCACTGCATTCTCCTGTACCATGCCCACAGCACTGCATTCTCCTGTACCATGCCCGCAGCCCTGCATTCTCCTGTACCATGCCCGCAGCCCTGCACTCTCCTGTACCATGCCCGCAGCCCTGCATTCTCCTGTACCATGCTCGCAGCTCTGCATTCTCCTGTTCCATGCTCGCAGCCCTGCATTCTCCTGTACCATGCCCACAGCACTGCATTCTTCTGTACCATGCCCACAGCCCTGCATTCTCCTGTACCATGCCCACAGCACTGCATTCTTCTGTACCATGCCCACAGCCCTGCATTCTCCTGTACCATGCCTACAGCACTGCATTCTTCTGTACCATGCCCACAGCCCTGCATTCTCCTGTACCATGCCCACAGCCCTGCATTCTCCTGTATCATGCCCGCAGCCCTGCATTCTCCTCTACCATGCCCACAACACTGCATCATGCTGGTAGGTTAATTGGATCCTGTATAAAATTGGCCCTACTGTGTATGTATGTTAGGGACCTTACAGTGTAAGCTCCTTGAGGGCAGGGACTGATGTGAATGTGCAATGTATATGTAAAGCGCTGCGTAAATTGACAGCGCTATATAAGTACCTGAAATAAATAAATAAATAAATAAATCTCCTGTAGTATACCCGCATTCTCCTCTACCATACACACAGCCCCACATTCTCATGCACCATACCGACAGTTCTGCATTCTCCTGTACCATGCCCGCAGCCCTGCATTCTTCTGCACCATGCCCGTAGCTCTGCATTCTCCTGTACCATGCCCGCAGCCCTGCATTCTCCTGTACCATGCCCACAGCACTGCATTCTTCTGTACCATGCCCACAGCCCTGCATTCTTCTGTACCATGCCCACAGCCCTGCATTCTTCTGTACCATGCCCGCAGCCCTGCATTCTCCTGTACCATGCCTGCAGCCCCGCATTCTTCTGTACCATGCCCACAGCCCTGCATTCTTCTGCACCATGCCCGCAGCTCTGCATTCTCCTGTACCATGCTCGCAGCTCTGCATTCTCCTGTTCCATGCTCGCAGCCCTGCATTCTCCTGTACCATGCCCACAGCACTGCATTCTTCTGTACCATGCCCACAGCCCTGCATTCTCCTGTACCATGCCCACAGCCCTGCATTCTCCTGTATCATGCCCGCAGCCCTGCATTCTCCTGTACCATGCCCACAGCACTGCATTCTCCTGTACCATGCCCACAGCACTGCATTCTCCTGTACCATGCCCGCAGCCCTGCATTCTCCTGTACCATGCCCGCAGCCCTGCACTCTCCTGTACCATGCCCGCAGCCCTGCATTCTCCTGTACCATGCTCGCAGCTCTGCATTCTCCTGTTCCATGCTCGCAGCCCTGCATTCTCCTGTACCATGCCCACAGCACTGCATTCTTCTGTACCATGCCCACAGCCCTGCATTCTCCTGTACCATGCCCACAGCCCTGCATTCTCCTGTATCATGCCCGCAGCCCTGCATTCTCCTGTACCATGCCCACAGCACTGCATTCTCCTGTACCATGCCCACAGCACTGCATTCTCCTGTACCATGCCCGCAGCCCTGCATTCTCCTGTACCATGCCCGCAGCACTGCATTCTCCTGTACCATGCCCACAGCCCTGCACTCTCCTGTACCATGCCCGCAGCCCTGCATTCTCCTGTACCATGCTCGCAGCTCTGCATTCTCCTGTTCCATGCTCGCAGCCCTGCATTCTCCTGTACCATGCCCACAGCACTGCATTCTTCTGTACCATGCCCACAGCCCTGCATTCTCCTGTACCATGCCCACAGCCCTGCATTCTCCTGTACCATGCCCACAGCACTGCATTCTCCTGTACCATGCCCGCAGCCCTGCATTCTCCTGTACCATGCCCGCAGCACTGCATTCTCCTGTACCATGCCCACAGCCCTGCAGGGCACTGTGGCACTATAGACAGTAGAAAGCTTGGTGCGCTCATCTGCCCAGTGTCTACTGCTCTGTCCTGCTCCTGCTGTCACTCCATACACACTCCCACCCCTCTCACTGCTTTCATAGTCCTATAGAATGTGGTAGAATGTGGGGGCCTCTTGGAGGGCGTGAATTATTATTTTTTTTTGGGGGGGGGCAGCATTTCATTCTCGGACCCAGGCAGCACAATGTCTTGGGCCAGCCCTGGGCTGCTGCTCTGATATTTCCTCCTGTCTTCTAGAGGATTCTAAAATCATAGTGAGGGGGAGAACAGGGCATGCAGCCTGAATATTTATGGGACCCCAGCCAGCCCATATGGTGGTGAGGGAACCCATAAATAGACTGAGGCCTGAGCAGCACAGTGCCGTGTTCCTGGGTCCAGTTCTGCCGGAGATCCCTGTGCAGGGGGCTTTGCCCCTGCAGTAGAAGTCTGAAAGAAGCTATTAGAAAGACATTGAGGTCCCAGCAAGGCTTAGCTGGGGGAGGGGGGGGGTGTCTATTCACAAGTTCAAGTCCAGGAATGAAGTTGGGTCTGGAGAAACTCACTGGAAAGAACCAGGAGGATGTTGGTGGGAAGGAGTCCAGCTGTCCTATGGCGGAATGAAGACAGACAAACAACTGACAGAGGATCTGACTCTACCTAGCTAGATTAAGGAATTTTATTTTATTGCTGTCACCGGCCCCATTAGGTAGATTACTTCTTACTTCATAAATGGTCACTGGTACAGAAAGTGATTGGTAAACCTACCCGGCAAGGGCACAGACAACATTATTAAACCCTGTAGAGCAGGCATGTCCAAATTACAGCCCGGAAACCGCAGGCAATGCGGCCGACCGCCCCCTGACAATTTTTTTTTTTTGCTGGGGAGGAAGGAAGTCGGGTCGGGGACACGGCCACAGCGGCTTCCAACTAACTGTAGGCAGAGGCTGCCTTGGAAGGGATCATACTCTAGTCGTGTTAAATTAGTGCTGGGGGGGGGCGGCAGCGCGGGAAGGGGTCAGCTGCGTTTTATTACTTAAATACCTTAACTATAGTATATATATTTTATACGCGGCCCGAGAACATTTCTCTACACACAATGTGGCCCCAGAGAAGCCGAAAGGTTGGACACCCATGCTGTAGAGGCTTTCCCGCTTCCTTATTCGACCAAAAACCACCAAGAAAGTTTTGGCTTGAGTAGCACTTTAACGATTATCCACACCTCACCCCAATAAACCAAAGACGGATGTAGTGTAATAAAAAGTTTATTTACTCGAAATAACGGTATAAATCTCTATAATGTACAGTATAAATACAATATATCTCTGCATACGTGTAAACCAAGGCCTGTTCGGGCCCACGGGTTGATATTTACAGGTTTAAATACAGCTATGTACATACAAGTCAGGCGTAAGAGCTCTGCTATGGAAAGACTGGAATAGTGACATTCCTCTGTACCGCGTGCCGGAGGATGGATCTTTTCAACCTAACATTATCAGTCATCGATACCAGAAACATCCTGGAGACACACACAGTGCATACTGGGAGTTGTACTTCTCCCTGAGAGTAGTTTCAAAAACAGGCACCTCAACCGTCTTTTTTTTTTTTTTTAAATACTTAACTCCATGATTGGTCATAAAAAATACAGTATATGGTATCACCCCTACCTATATGGCCAAAAGCATGAGGACCCCCTCCCATAGATGGAGTTGAGGTGTCTTCAGTGAAGGGTCCTCTTAATACTTCATCATACAAAGACATTGTAGACAATTGTGCTCCTCCAACCTTGTGGTAACAGTTTTGGGAAGACCCCAAAAAGGAGAAGCTCTAAAAAGACATGGTTTGACCAGTTTGGTGTAGAGGAACCTGAGCGGCCCCCACAGAGCCTGGACCACATGGTTTTAGAATAGGATGTCCACCAAGGTGTGATGATCAGGTGTCCTAAAACTTTTGACCATATAGTGTGTGAAATAATCCCTGAAGGAAAGAAAATAAGAACACTGTAAGATAATCTACATATGTATAGGTTCCTCTCACATGTGAACCCTCCGTAACAGTCTTTTCTAACAGGAACCAAGTCACTGACCACAAGATGTTGGAGAGGGTTACACCAGCCCCAACCTAATGACAGTTTGATCTTTAGGCGGCAAAGGGAATAACACTGGAAAAACCTTCTCTTATTATCAATAAGCTCATACTATTAGAGCTCTGGTGCCCAACTTTGGTGCTTGCCATGAAGCCCTTGGACAGTCAGTGGGAGAGGTGGTTTTGTAAAGAAGCTGTAATGACATTGATCTGTAGAAGTCTTGTGTAACATGTCCCCACTCTCTCACTGTCTTCTGCAAAATGTCTTCAACATGTGTAACATGTCTGCAGTTTATGGCTGTTCCCTCTAGTACCATAAATCTTCAGTCTCTGACAGTCTACTGTAACATTACATAGACTTAATATAATATGGGCCCTTTATGGATATCAGGGGCTGTAGTTGAGGCCCCTTTACTTCACAAGTTGACAACTAGTGTCCCAGAGTAGGATTATTGCTGAGAAATGTGGCACCATCATCCATAGTAGATGATGCTGGGCCCATGTTGGGTGAAATCCATTGGCCATAGTAGATAAAGTCAAGTCCATTTGGGTACCATTCATTGTCAATGGTTGGTGAGATCAGGTCTGTGTTGGGTACCATCCATTGTCCATTATAGAGACATCAGGTCCATACTGGGTACAGTTCAATGTCCATAGTAGATTATGTGAGGGTTAAGTTAGCTATCGGATAAACACTGGGTACCATCCATTTTCCATGGTAGAAGAGGTCAGGTCTACATTGGGTACCATCCATTGTCCATGGTAGAAGATGTCAGGTCTACATTGGGTACCATTCATTTTCCATGGTAGAAGATGTCAGGTCTACATTGGGTACCATCCATTGTCCATAGTAGATTATGTGAGGGTTATGTTATCTATCGGGTAAACACTGGGTACCATCCATTGTCCATGGTAGAAGATGTCAGGTCTACATTGGGTACCATCCATTGTCCATGGTAGAAGATGTCTCCTCCCTATTAGTCTTGGAAAGCCTTCATACTATTTCACAAAACTGAGGAGTCAATGAAAACCCATCATGGCTACAAGCCAGACCAGCTGGCATCATGAAGATTTGAAGTTCTAAAATTATAGCTTTTCAGCATTGGAAGTCCAAAATTCAAAAGAAAAGGCGACCAGCACCCTCAAAATTCCAGGCCATTTCTACATGACCTTCCACAGAAGATTATATTTCTGCCCTTGCCCATAATTCTCCTCCAATGTGGAATTCCAGTAAACAGAACCATCATCTAGACAATCCAGGCACTCCTCAGCAGCCTCCGGTGCCGTTCTGTGTAGACAACAAGTTTAAATTGCTCTCAGAGAAGGAAAAACCTTCAATCAGGAAACATCCAATGTCCAATCAGTGAGGGTGCGGGCTTCGCAGGACGTAGCGGGAAGCAGACTCCAAGTTCCATTTGCATTTGTCAAGGATGCGATGGCATTCTTCCTTGCTGTAGCGACATATGTTGTAGAGCTGTTCCACCTGAAAAGAGAAAATAATATTCAACATGAGAACCCAACTTAAAGGTGGAAATCCAACTCCAGTACTAAATTATACTCTGGGGGCCGTCTTGAGGACTGGCACACTTCAGATTAAATCTTCCCTACAGTCCTATAGGTCCCTCTTCTGTACTAACATTACTCTGATTTCACTATAAACTGAGAGCTTCTCTCAATGTGCATTAGAAGCTGAAGCAAGTCAGATTTTGCTAGCCTCATTTTCTGGCAGGGGGATACCCAGCATCTTTTACACCAGGGGTCTCCAAACTTTCTAAACAAAGGGCCAGTTTAGTGTCTTTCAAACTCTAGGGGAGCTGGAATGTGGCCAGTGGGAGTGGAAAAGGATCTGTTGCTAGTGGGAGGAATACTGCCCATCATTGGTGTCAATGGTAGGAATAGTGTTCCAACATTAGTGTCAGTGAGAGGGCAAGGGCACTATCATTGTTGTCAGTAGGAGGAATAGAGTGGCAGGAACTATGCTGCTGCTGACAGTAAAGGGTAATAATGCCCCAAAGGCCAAATAAAAGTAAGCAAAAGGGCTATATCTGGCCCTCTGGCTGCAGTTTGAAGTCCACTGTTCTAGACCAGTGGTCTCCAAACTGTCTTTTTGCTTGCTTTTCTCCTGCCATCGGTACACTATTTTATCCATTGATGCCAACAATGTGGCATAAGCCCCTACTGACACCAATGATGGGGCACTATTCCTCCCATTGACACCAATGTGGGGACACTATCCCCCCCGCTGACACCAATGATGAGGCACTATCCCCCCCGCTGACACCAATGATGGAGCACTATTTTCCCCATTGACACCAATGATGGAGCACTATTCCTCCCACTGACACCAATGAGGGGACACTATCCCCCCCGCTGACACCAATGATGAGGCACTATTCCCCCCCCCCCCCCCGCTGACACCAATGATGGAGCACTATTTTCCCCACTGACACCAATGATGGAGCACTATTCCTCCCACTGACACCAATGAGGGGACACTATTCCTCCCACTGACACCAATGATGAGGCACTATCCCCCCGCTGACACCAATGAGGGGACACTATCACCCCGCTGACACCAATGATGAAGCACTATCCCCCCCGCTGACACCAATGATGGAGCTCTATTCCCCCCACTGACACCAATGATGGAGCTCTATTCCCCCCACTGATACCAATGATGGAGCTCCATTCCCCCCACTGACACCAATGATGGGGCACTATTCCCATATTGACACCAATGATGGAGCACTATTTCCCCACTGACACCAATGATGAGGCACTATCCCCCCCGCTGACACCAATGATGGGGCACTATTCCTCCCACTGACACCAATGATGGAGCTCTATTCCCCCATTGACACCAATGATGGAGCACTATTTCCCCACTGACACCAATGATGAGGCACTATCCCCCCCGCTGACACCAATGATGGGGCACTATTCCTCCCACTGACACCAATGATGGAGCTCTATTCCCCCATTGACACCAATGATGGAGCTCTATTCCTCCCACTGACACCAATGAACGGGCACTATTCCTCCCACTGACACCAATGATGGAGCACTATCCCTCCCACTGACACCAATGATGAGGCACTATCCCTCCCACTGACACCAATGAACGGGCACTATTCCTCCCACTGACACCAATGATGAGGCACTATTTCTCCCACTGACACCAACAATGGGGCGTTATTTTTTCCCAGTGACCTTTGGGACCTTTTCTACTCCCAAGGGTCACAACCCAACCCCCCTTAAGTCTGAAGGACAGTAAACTGACCTCTTGTTTAGAAGGTTTGGAGACCCCTGATCTAGGCCTTTCCATCTCCAGCCTGACTGTCCCTGGCCCACCCTTTTCATTGATTGGAGTTCATTTCTTTCAATCACAGAGGCTCAGCGTCACATGCAGGTGTTATCTAGGGCTGTCTTCATGCTTCCAAATTTGCCTGTCTGAGAACATCTACCCCTCCAGACTGACATCCACCCATGAAGGCATGTTATATGCATTGCTCCTCCCAAGACCCAGCCCACCACTTACAACAGGGCTGAGGCTGAGAGGAGTGCTGAGGCTGAGAGGAGTACTGAGGTAGGGTGATGTGATGTCTTCAGGAAGCTATGTACAACCCCCTGCCTGGCTCTTCCCCCAGCCATGATCTGCCTGAATTCAACAGCTCCCCCCCCATAAACATGCTAATGACAATTTTGAATAAAACCTTTGCATTGTTATAAATTATTTTAGACCCAGTCACATCACTGGGTTGGGGACCATGGAGGTCCAAAAATAAGCATATTAAATTTCAGCTTTATTATAATGGGAGCATGGCTGCATTTTACCCCAGTCATTTTTGAAGTTGTCCTTTGTACAGTTCCATAATCTACTGAACTGAAACGATGTAGACAGGACACTTATAAATGGGGCCTAAAACTAAAAAGACCTCCAATGTAAGCGGTGTGGGAGGCCTTTCAAGTATGCTCACCTTTAAAGAGTGCACAGCCCGCGTTACGTCCCCTCCATAGTTGCGCAGGGCCTCGCGGCTCTCTTCTGTCGTCACTCCGTGTACGCACTCCTCCACCTGCACAACAGAAAACAATATCAGTTAAATATACACCTACGTTCAGAGTGTGTGAAGTATGTTTGATGGATGGTTAACGTGGATGAATAAACTCTGAATTAGATCTTACGAAGCATTTTAGACCCAAATTAAATGAAAGTCCACCAGATATTTACATTAACGGCTGCGGTTACCATATAGAACTTCATATTGTGTGATCGGTAATGTTAAACAACCAGTTCTGCTTTGTTGTAGCTGCGATTATTCCCAAAAACAGGTCAACAAAGAAAACCTTCTCAAGCATCTCAGAAGCATTTCAGTTGAGTCCCAGATTTCCCTCAAGGCAACTAGAAGAAAGCTGCGTCTGACTTGTCTCTGGGCCTGGCATATCAAGTTTAACCTCAAAGTGAAAGTCTACACTCTATTGGACCCCAGCCAAGCCAGAGGAAGGCAAAGTCCATCATAAATAAAGTCCAATCTGCATCAACAGGCCACAAACCTCCTTCCTGACCTCTTACAGCAGCTTTCAGATCTACATTATATATATATATATACACACACACACACACACACACACACACACACACACACACACACACACACACACACACACACACACACACACACACTGCTTTTTTTCTCAGAGAATAGGTGCAGGAACTCCACCTTTTAAGTTACTTTGTGTCTCCGCCCCCTACCCACCTCCGAGCACTAACCCTTGGTTCCATCCCTTCCAACCTACGAGCACTGACCCTTGAGTCCATTCCCTACCCAGCTTCCAGTACAGCCACTTTTAGAGAATGTAGAGCCAAGTATAATTCTCTATTGGAATGTATAGAATTAGGTTATGATAACAAGAAAAGCAATAAAATAGATCCAGCAGCAATAGACGCCCCCCCCCCCCTGCAGCAATAGACCCCCCAGAAGCAGCAAAAGATCTCCCAGCAGCCAGCATCAATAGACTCTCTAGCAGCCAGCAACAGTAGACCTCTCCCTAAACAGTAGATTCCTTTTAGCAATAATTAACCCTCAGTATCAAAAGATCCTCCACCAGCAACAATAGATTGCCAGGAAAAAATAGATCCCCTCCAGCAACAATAGATCTCCCAGCAGCCAGCATCAGTAGATCCACCAGCACCCATTGGAGGTGCCGGAACTGCGGCCCCCGTGTTCCCGCTGAAAAACAGCCCTATATATATATATATATATATATATATATATATATATATATACACACACACAAACAAATACATGTATACACACTAGATCAGTGCCGGGGACAAGCTCATCCAGTTTCCGGGACAAAGATGCTAAACTGCATACCTCCCTCCCCCGTTCAGGATTCCAACAGTCTCTCGCTTGTCAAAATCACTGCTGCCGTCACTACTCCTGTCAGCCGTGTAATAGAAGGAAAATCGCTCCACCCCTATAGTAGACCAGGGTAACTTCCCCTCCCCACCCACCCCTTGTCCCAGCCCTGTACTAGATTTAAGAGAAAATCCTGAAAGCCACGTTTCTCATTGATCATAAGATGGGTCATTACCAATAGAGCCAGTCAAGGTCAATTGTATGGCAACCCCCCCCCCCCCCAACTGACAAAGCTCTGAGCTCTGAGGAGGTAAGTTATATCTAAAACCATCTAAATGTAAACTACCATAAACAGTACATTCCCATTCCAGTTCTCCTCCAACCACCCTGATAGTCTTGGGTCTCAGACAAAGTATAAATAAGCCTTTGCACAGCCAGGCAGGTCTCAGCCAGAGAACAGTCATTGGCCCCTGGGAGAGAGTGATGGAGGGGGAAGTTCTTGGGACACGATGGTAGATGAATTCAGACCATTAAAAGTCAATGCTGAGTTCTATACCAACACAGAGACGACTCAGTCTGCTCACCTCTTTAATCTTCTTTTGAAGATCAGCATCTGCGGTATTGGCTCTGTACCCCGCTGGTTTACTTTCTGGCGGCAGACGAGAGACCGGGAGCATTTCTCCTGGAACCACGACTGGAGAAGGTGGGAATTTATCTTTATTGCGGCTTATCTGCTGCATGGGGGGATCCACTGTAGGAGGGGTGAGAAACCGATCCTTAGGGGCTGATATTTTTGGCTTGGGAGGAGGTAGAGGTCGGAGGTTGGCCAGTATACGCTGTGGGGGAAGGTCACTCATTCTTCTTGGGGAAGGCTCACGAGGTGGTGATGCTATGCTCTCCAGATCTCTTCCACGTTGCTTGGGTGTTTGGTGGCTTTGTGGTTTCTTGTTCATTAAGTCAATATCAGGGATGGACTCCAAACTTCTAGACAGACCTGTGGGTGGAAGTCAGAGCAGGTAAGAGGAGAGAAATGAGAAGAGAATGGGAAAAGTGGGGAAAATAGAGAATGGGAAAAGTGGGGAAAATAAGACCTACAAAGTTATAGTAAGAAGAGAAAGGATGGCGATGACAGTAAGGAGAGGGTGGATGGAGAGGATGACAGTAAGGAGAGAAAGGATAGAGAGGAGGACAGTAAGGAGAGCGTGGATGGAGAGGAGGACAGTAAGGAGAAGAAGAATGGAGAGGATGACAGTAAAGAGAGAAAGGATAGAGAGGATGACAGAGAGAAGAAGGATGGAGAGAATTACAGTAAGGAAAGGATGGATGGAGAGGATGACAGTAAGGAGAAGAAGGATGGAGAGGGTCACAGTAAGGAGAGGAATGGATGGAGAGTATCACACAGTAAAGAGGGAAAGGATGGAGAGGATCACAGTAAGGAGAAGAAGGATGGAGAGGATGACAGTAAAGAGAGAAAGGATAGAGAGGATGACAGAGAGAAGAAGGATGGAGAGAATTACAGTAAGGAAAGGATGGATGGAGAGGATGACAGTAAGGAGAAGAAGGATGGAGAGGGTCACAGTAAGGAGAGGAATGGATGGAGAGTATCACACAGTAAAGAGGGAAAGGATGGAGAGGATGACAGTAAGGAGAAGAAGGATGGAGAGGATGACACCAAGGAGAGGATGACACTAAGGAGAGGATAGATGGAGAGGATGACACGAAGGAGAGGATAGATGAAGAGGATGACACTAAGGAGAGGATAGATGGAGAGGGTGACACGAAGGAGAGGATAGATGGAGAGGATAGACGGAGAGGGTGACAGTAAGGAGAAGATGAATGAAGAGGATAACACTAAGGAGAGGATGGATGGAGAGGATCACAGTAAGGAGAAGATGGATGGAGAGGAGCACAGTAAGGAGAAGATGGATGGAGAGGAGCACAGTAAGGAGAGGGTGGATGGAGAGGATGACAGTAAGGAGAAGATGGATGGAGAGGATCACAGTAAGGAGAGGATGGATGGAGAGGGTGACACGAAGGAGATGATAGATGGAGAGGGTGACATGAAGGAGAGGATAGATGGAGAGGGTGACACGAAGGAGAGGGTGACAGTAAGGAGAGGATGAATGGAGAGGATAACAGTAAGGAGAAGATGGATGGAGAGGATCACAGTAAGGAAAGGATGGATGGAGAGGATCACAGTAAGGAGAGGATGGATGGAGAGGATCACAGTAAGGAGAGGATAGATGGAGAGGATCACAGTAAGGAAAGGATGGATGGAGAGGATCACAGTAAGGAAAGGATGGATGGAGAGGATCACAGTAAGGAGAGGATGAATGGAGAGGATCACAGTAAGGAGAGGATGGATGGAGAGGATCACAGTAAGGAGAGGATAGATGGAGAGGATCACAGTAAGGAAAGGATGGATGGAGAGGATCACAGTAAGGAGAAGACGGATGGAGAGGATCACAGTAAGGAAAGGATGGATGGAGAGGATCACAGTAAGGAAAGGATGGCTGGAGAGGATCACAGTAAGGAGAAGATGGATGGAGAGGATCACAGTAAGGAGAGGATGAATGGAGAGGATAACAGTAAGGAGAGGATGGATGGAGAGGATCACAGTAAGGAGAGGATAGATGGAGAGGATCACAGTAAGGAGAGGATGGATGTGAGATGGACGTAACCATTCAATAGACATGTGTCTATTATTAACCCAACATATTATGCAACTATGAAAGCAAGGAGAGGAAAAGAGGATGAAAGGAAGGAAAAGATGGAAGGATGGGTGACAAGGAAAGGGAAGTGAAAGAAGGAGGGTGATGGTTGTTATCAGAAGACACGTACGTTGCATACGAATCATCTCCTCTGCTCTGATGCGACTAGCACCGCCCCCTCCTGCTCTCCGTTGACCTTCTTTTGCTCGGATTCTTTTGCTGAAAGAAACAAAACTTTATGAGTATATAACGGGAGGCAATATGTACTATGATCTCCTTGGTCCAGAGGCATTGAGACACTTACTTGTTCTCTACATCCACTAGAGAGATCTTTCCAGGACTGATAGAGTTACGGGTGCGTGCCAAGTCCTCCGGAGAGATGACGGCAGAGGGGAATGGACCAATCCTAGCAGTCCGCTGATTCTGCCCTCTCCAGGGCCGAGAGTCTGACCTGGAGGATGAAAATAAGAGCCATGTAATTCATGAATACTAATCAGATGAACCACTTTGCCTCATTCAGATTCCAATGCTTCTAGGAGTCTCCTATCTCCAGGCTAACTAAACAGGCAGGAGGCTCCAGGACAAACCTAAAACGAGCTGGGGGGGGGGGGGATTTTATCTGCAGGCTCATCTGGCAATGGCTAGAATTTTTCAGAAAAAGCTGAAATATGTGGCCAGGAAAATAGAAGTTAGGGTTTATGGGCCTGCAGCCTTCAAATCCGATGATGCATAAACACAGGAGGAATGATCAGCCAGTTATGAATTAGAAAATAAATAATAGGTCAAGACTTGTAGACCAATGAATGATCAATAATGAACTATTTTCAGTAGAAGATAACTGATGAATTCCAGGAGCTAAATGATGGATGGAGAAGGTACATCGGAATGAGTTGAAGTTTCTTCTTACCCAACATTAATGACGGTGACAACGTCCCCGGCATCCAGTGGCAACCAGGAGGGATTGTTCACTTCTTGAAGAACACGAACTTCTAGTGGTTTCATCTAATAAAGAAATACATTTTCCATTAGATGATGAGCTAAGAAGAGGTCACATAACAGATGGGAATGGTGGAGGAATAGGACAGTGTAAAACAATAGATATAACAGTAATAGAAACGTATCCATAACCTTAGGTAGAAACAAGATTGGATTATTTAGGTATCCAAAAAAGGGACACTATTGGAAGATCTCTGGAATTTATTAGAGGGGAAAGGAATGGAGATGCACTACATAGCCAAACATTTTGGACACCTGACCAGTATACCTACAGTATATGATCTTGTTGGACATGCCATTACAAAACCATGTGGCCTAATATGGAGTTTCCTCCATCTTTGCCCCGACAACAGCCCTTCTGGGAATATTTCCAAGGTGATTTTGGATAGCGTCTGTGGGAGTTTGTGCCCATTTGTGAGGTCAGGTATACTGATTTTGGATGAGAAGACCTGGCTTGCAATCAACATTCCATCCCAAAGGATTGAGGTCAGGACAAAGGCGAAACTAGAACCTTCAGGGCCCCGGTGCAAGAAACCATGTAGGGCCCCCCCCCAGACCCATGGCCGGGGGCCCTTCCCTTCAAGCCTGGGGCTCTTCCCACTGATCCTGGGGCCCTTTACTCTCATTGCGGGGCCCTTTATTACAGTCCTGCAGCGGGACCCTTTCACAAGTTCTGCAGTGGGCCCCCTTCCTGCCATCTTCGGGCCTCCCCACAGGGTTGGAATGCCAGGGCCCGGTCGCAAGTGTGACCTTTGCGATCCTGGAAGTTCTCCCACTGGTGTCAGTAGTTTTTATTTTTTTGGTATTTTAATTGTATTATTTTTTATTATTTTATTTTATTTTTTTTACAATGTCACTGACTATGACTCTGTCCATTCAGAAAAGGAAGGAGCTGGTAAATTACATATTTACCGACCCCTTCCTGGTTCTCTATTGTGACACATCCCCTGCAGCAGCCGGCAGGAGAGGGGAGGGAGCACAGTGGGGGGGGGCAGGGGAGCACACAGGGGCCCAGAGGCAGCAGAACACCATTGAACTGGATAGGAGGAGTGGCGGGGGCAGCATACAGAGGAACCAATCTCCTCCATTTTCCTCCTGCAGCTACTGGAGGAAAAAGGAGGACAGTGATTTCTCTACATGCTGCCCCCGCCGCCCCTCCTAACCAGGTGTAGAGGGGAGCTGCACGGGCCCCCTGCAGCATGGGGCCCGGTTGCAGATGCAACCCCTGTAGTTACGCCTCTGGGTCAGGACTCTGTGCAGGACACTCAAATTCCTCCTCACCACACTGTTCAGCCCATGTCTTTATGGGGCTGGATTTGTACACAGGGGCACAGTCATGGTGGAACAGAAAAAGGTCTTCACCAAACTGTTACCAGAGGGTTGGAGGAGCACAATAGTCTACAATGTCTTGGTATGAGGTTGCCTTCACTGGGAACACCTGAGCTCCATCAATTTGGTCATATAGTGTACAGAAAACATTGTAGGCGGGAGAACGGGTGATACCGGATACATATTTCACTTACATCTTGGAGAAGGCTGATGAGAGTGGTGAAATTTGGCCTCTGTTCAGGTTTGTGAGCCCAACACTTCATCATGATGTTATACAAAGCAGAAGGACAATCATCTGGATGTTCCAGTCGCTCGCCTTCTCGGTCAATCTTCATTAAAATCTGGAGACATGAACACAGTTATACAAAGTTTAGTTCTGTAAGACTGATGAATTGATGGTGTGACTGAGACTCTACAAGAGCTTCAAATTACCTGTCTCCCACTCAGGCCGAGCCAGGGCTCCTGTCCATAGGTGAACATTTCCCACATGGTGACCCCAAACATCCAGACATCTGATGGGTGTGAGAAGGTGCCAATCTTCAAGCTTTCTGGTGAACACCTATCACAAAGATGGCAATGGGAAGGCAAATTAGTGATTTGGGATTCCAAGAAATCACCCAAGATTAGTTCTGATTAGCATCTTCAACCTCCCACCATGGGATTGACCCACTACTACCCTACAATGTGAAGGCAAATTAGTGATTCCAAGAAATCCCCCAACATTAGTTCTGATGAGCATCCCCAACCTCCCACCATAGGATTCACCCACTATTACCCTACAATGTGCCGGCTTTTTTTCTCACCATGCAAATGGTATCCTGCGGTGAGCAGACATGATGTATTGTTCATCGTTGGTCCTCAGCGCTCTTGTCAGGCCGAAATCACCAATCTTTACCATTTCATCACTCATGAGCAAGACATTCCGTGTTGCCAGGTCCCTATGGATGAACTTCTGGTTTTCAAGGTAGCTCATCCCAGAGGCAATCTGGATGGAGTAGGACCACAAAAGCTGCAGAGGATATGCTCCATAGCGAGAACGCAGAGCATCATGTAGAGATCCAAGAGGTGCCAACTCTGTGACCTGAGATGGAAGAAGGAAAGACACGAGAGGGTAATTATCCAGACACACACCACACACCCATCCAACTGTTGAAGGAGAGGCTGACTCTGAGGCCCCCTTTGTGTCACCCTGCCAAAGGTGGGACAGAGTCAAAGGCCCCTTGTTATTAACCTGGTGTGAATGAAATAACTCCATTAAAGAGAACTAGCCACTCACCATTTTCATTGGCTGAGTCAGAACCACCCCGTAGAGTCTAATGAGATGTGGATGATCCAGTGCGTACATGGCATTTACTTCCTGTAGGAAATCCTGAAGAATTTCAGGATCCGAGCTGGCATCTGTACGGAGGGTTTTCACTGCAACATTCACCTGGAAGAACAAAGTCGGTGAATGAGACTGCTGCAGAGTAGCAGGGCATGATACAAAGGATGATAGCTCAGGGAATAGGCAGAGATAAAGGAAGGGGGTACTCACTGTCCTTCCGCCAGGAATTCTCCACTCTCCTTTGCGGACCACCCCAAAGCAACCGTCCCCCAGACGTTCCATCAGATGCAAGTCTCGGTCATTGATCAGACACTTCAAGGAGTAGTCACTTTCCCCCCGATGGGAGGAGGGTGACACAGAAAAGGGCGATAGGGAGGGGGGCGATAAGATGTCCAGATCTGAGGGTGATTCAGGGCTCTCAGAGCCTCTGTTTGCAAACATCTAAAGAGGACAAAAAGAAGACAATATTTAGAACAGGCTTTGAATTTCTACAAAGATTTCCCATCAGTAGTTTTGTGTCTCTGCCCCCTCCCATCCCCACAATAATGAGATTAGTAGTAAGTGTCTTTGCTCCTTCCATAAAGTGCTCACCTTGTACATCCATGTTTTGGGGCGGATGGGTGGCTTCCTTCGCTTTAAAGCTTCAAAGAGTCTTCTCTGAGCTGAAAAAACATAACAAGGCAAGTCAGGCTTGAGGCATGAGGCACTGCAGCTTTTCCAAATTCATTTAAAGTGAACTGGTAATTTGTAGATCTTGCAACTCCTTGCTCCTTGACCTGGGTAGAGGTGGCAGCACTGCATTGTGATATAGGAGGATTTCTACGCTACAACATACTTTATTACAGATTCACATCTGCTTCTTTTCTGTAGGTACTAAGCATAAACCATGGCTGCCGCAGAAACTCCTTAAACTGAAAGCCAAGTGCAATTTACTACCTGGTGTTACCCGGCTTGGGTTCCCTCCGCCATGGGTTTGGCAATTCTGGTTTGAAAATTAGCAAACCCAAACTTGAGGGCAAATCCAGTGGATTAGGCAAATCTTGTTTGAATGTAGAGGGGAATCCCAAAGAAGTCAATAGGGAAAGGAAGGGAGGAATGATCAGGAGGGTTACATATCTTGTTGCAAAATTTTGGCAGTTTTTTCATCAAATTTAAATTTTCACAATTTTGCCAATTTTTAGAAGCAATTTTGTTAATTTTTTCTCTCTGGCCATTTACTTCTTGCCCGTCTCCATCACAATCTCTTGTATATTAAATCAAGGGAAGGGCAGCAGAGGAGATTGAGGCAAAGAAAAGAAAGATGGGTTCCTTCTGGGACTTGTGTGCGCCCAGGTTGTATGATGACACATCCAATCCATCGATACCTCGCATCTCATTAAAAGCTAAAGCGGTGACCTCATTCATGGAGGAACGGGGTCATGTGACACACCTGAGTCACCCGGTACACGTGAGAACGTTCTGTCACAACTGGCACAATAACATAAACACGCATGGGGGGGACATTATGTAATGTACAGTATGAAGACAACTTTCCCAACCGTGGTCCAACCCCTTTCCATGTCCCCAGAGAACCGAATATTGTAATGAATCATCAGAGAAGGAGCGCAGGGTGCAGAACGGGGACACCAAAAACTCAGCTACCTGGGACAGACATGACAGGGTTAACAGCGGGGGGCTGGGGGGGGGGGGGTCAGGAAGATTAGGGGTGTCATACCAAAATTATTCACCTCCAAGGAGATGCCATACTTCATAACTGGCTGCATGGAGCCTGACCTTAGACAGACAAAACTCTACATATGTCCGGCCAGTGACAGTACTCTACATATGTCCAGCCAATTACAAAACTCTACAGACGTCCGGCCAGTGACACTACTCTACATACGTCCGGCCAGTGACACTACTCTACATACGTCCGGCCAGTGACAGTACCCTACATATGTCCAGCCAATTACAAAACTCTACCCATGTCCGGCCAGTGACAGTACTCTACATACGTCCGGCCGGTGACAGTACTCTACATACGTCCGGCCGGTGACAGTACTCTACATACGTCCAGCCAATTACAAAACTCTACCCACGTCCGGCCAGTGACAGTACTCTACCCACGTCCGGCCAGTGACAGTTCTCTACCCACGTCCGGCCAGTGACAGTTCTCTACCCACGTCCGGCCAGTGACAGTTCTCTACCCACGTCCGGCCAGTGACAGTACTCTACCCACGTCCGGCCAGTGACAGTACTCTACCCACGTCCGGCCAGTGACAGTACTCTACCCACGTCCGGCCAGTGACAGTACTCTACCCACGTCCGGCCAGTGACAGTACTCTACATACGTCCGGCCAGTGACAGTACTCTACATACGTCCGGCCAGTGACAGTACTCTACATACGTCCGGCCAGTGACAGTACTCTACATACGTCCGGCCAGTGACAGTACTCTACATACGTCCGGCCAGTGACAGTACTCTACATACGTCCGGCCAGTGACAGTACTCTACATACGTCCGGCCAATTACAAAAAAACTCTACATATGTCCAGCCAGTGACAGTACTCTACATACGTCTTGCCAGTGACAGTACCCTGCATATGGCCGGCCGGTGACAGTATCCTACATATGGCCGGTCGGTGACAGTACCCCTCATATGGCCGGCCGGTGACAGTACCCCACATATGGCCGGCCGGTGACAGTACCCCACATATGGCCGGCCGGTGACAGTACCCCACATATGGCCGGCCGGTGACAGTACTCTACATATAACCGGCCGGTGACAGTACTCTACATATAACCGGCCGGTGACAGTACTTTACATATGGCCATTCAATGACAGTAATCTGCATATAAAAGAAAAAAAAAGAGAAAAAGAGAAGAGTCTTAGTGCGGACTACATACTGGCTTTCCACAGCCTACAAATGGCTCTTTGGACTATCCATGATTTTAGTATATTTGTATCCCAATTTACCTTTTCTGTCTGCTTATATACAGCTTATTATTTGATTTTACCTGTGCGACAGCATTATATGCATAAGTAATCTACATATGACCGGTCAATGACAATACTCTATATGTGACCGGCTAGTGACAGTGATTAATAAATGACCCTATAGTAACAGTACTCTACATATGGCTGGCCAGTGGCAGTACTCCACATATGACCGGTCAGTGACAGTACTCCACATATGGCCGGCCAGTGGCAGTACCCCACATATGAACAGTCAGTGACGGTACCCCACATATGACAGGCCAGTGACAGTACCCCACATAACAGGCCAGTGACAGTACCCCACATATGACAGGCCAGTGACAGTACTCCATATATGGCCAGCCAGTGGCAGTACCCCACATATGACAGGCCAGTGACAGTACCCCACATATGACAGGCCAGTGACAGTACTGTAAATCAGATTTCCAAGTATACAGAGTCAATACATGGTAAGACTGCTCCTCTCTCACCTGGCCTCCCCATGCCGATATGGTCCAGATCAATGGGTTTGACAAAGTCGAAGTGTCCCGGACGGGTGACATTGAGTTCATCAAGGATACTCTTGTAGAACTGTTCAAGTTGGACCTCCCGTAGGAGTTGGATGAGCCAGTCGCTCCCCTCTTCGGTCACCATCTCCACACCTGACACCAGAGAGATACAGAGAGACGTCAGTTCAGGTCTATGGCGGTGCAGAGTTATGAGGTTTCATGTGTGAGCGCTGAGTCTTCTATAGACACATGTGTACAGTCAATACATCCGACACGCTGTATACACACACAACACAGGGTAGGCCACGCCTGCTCTCTGTACAGCACCTCATGTACACGCTCACGTGTGGAATGTCTATGGACGACATGTTCCAACACGGCAGGAATGAGGAAGACTTCACAGAGAAAACAAAACACTCATGTTACAGAACGTAAAGTGAGACTTCCAGAGATCACTCAGGGAACACATAACATTGGCAGGACCAGCAGTGAGATAATAATCCTAGGATGGGCAATGAGATAATATTGCTAACCCGTCAGCATTCCTGGCACTTCCAAACAGATAACATTCCCCCATTCCCATCTCCAGGGACCACCAAGCAGATTTCATTCCCCATTACCAATTCTGAGACCATTAAACAGATAACATTCCCCCATTGTCCTATCTAAGACCACCAAACAGATAACATTCTTCCATTGTCATATCTAAGACCACCAAACAGATAAAATTCCCCCATTGTCATATCTAAGTCCACCAAACAGATTACATTCCCCATCACCAATTCAGAGACCACCAAGCAGATTACATTCCCCATCACCAATTCAGAGACCACCAAGCAGATTACATTCCCCATTACCAATTCTGAGACCATTAAACAGATAACATACCCCCATTGTCATATCTAAGACCACCAAGCAGATTACATTCCCCATCACCATTTCAGAGACCACCAAGCAGATTACATTCCACATGACCATTTCAGAGACCACCAAGCAGATAACATTCTCCCATTGACATTTATAAGACCACCAAGCAGATAGCATTCCCCCATCACCATTCCTAGCAGCACCATGCAAATAACATTGTCCTGTCACCAATCCCAGCACCGCCAAGGAGATAACATTCTCTCGTCACCATTGACTGGACCACTGAAAGATAATATTCTCCTTTCACCATTCCCTGTACCACTTAGCAGTTAACATTTCCTCATCACCATTCATGACACCACTGAGCAGATAACCTTCCCCATTTACCATCCATGGAGCTTACAAACAATATCACCCAATCACCATTCCCGACATCGTTGAGCAGATGACATCTTCTTTCCAGGGACCACCAAGCAGACAACATTCCCCTGTCGCCATTCCCAGGACCACCAAGACAAGAATATTCCCCCATTCTTATTCCCAGGACCACCAAGACAAGACTATTCCCCCATTCTTATTCCCAGGACCACCAAGACAAGACTATTCCCCCATTCTTATTCCCAGGACCACCAAGCAATTAATGTTCCCTCAACACCATTACTATGATCACCCAGCAGATAACATTACCCCATCACCATTATAGAGACCACCAAGCAGATAGCATTAACCCATTACTATTCCTGAGATCACCAAATAGATAACATTCCCCATAAAACATTGAGACATTTCCTGTTACATCAATAAAGGGGATGGGGGACAATATCAACCTATCTACTCTTTCTCTGAGATTGGCCAGACAGAAGTTATCTGCAGACAGGAAAATTGCACTGTATCCTTCTAAAATGCCCAGATTGGTCACCTCTCTCTAAAATCAGGGGAAAAAAATGCCAGGTCTACAGATTGGGTCATCTGACCACACGTTACAATCTGATTGTGCAACCTTTAGATGTAACTAACAACAGCTGGCCTTTAATGGATTGTTCTGGCCAATCTAGAGGATACTGTGCCCTGAGATTGTAATGTGTATTGACAGTGAAGAAGACACTTTCATAGAGGAGGAGTGAACCTCCTGAACCTGAGTAGTTTGGGAGGCCCAGGGCAAGCAAGGGGTGAACCTCTGGAACCCATAAGTTTGGGAGGCCCAGGGCCAATGGTGGGGTGCAGATAGATCTAGAAATTGTGTAAGGAGAGCAGAGTGGCAGGAGCTTTATTATAACAATGGGATCGTAATGAGTATTACTGGAGGAGGAGACACTTCCATAGACCAGGGGTGAACCTCCGGAACCCATAAGTTTGGGAGGCCCAGGGCCAATGGTGGGGTGCAGATAGATCTAGAAATTGTGTAAGGAGAGCAGAGTGGCAGGAGCTTTATTATAATAATGGGATCGTAATGAGTATTACTGGAGGAGGAGACACTTCCATAGACCAGGGGTGAACCTCCAGAACCCAGAAGTTTGGGAGGCCCAAGGCCAATGGTGGGGCGCAGATTGTTCTCATTACACAATTTATATATCTATCTGCGCCCTACCATTGGCCTTGGGCCTCCCAAACTTCTGGGTTCTGGAGGTTCACCCCTGGTCTATGGAAGCGTCTCCTCCTCCAGTAATACTCATTACGATCCCATTATTATAATAAAGCTCCTGCCACTCTGCTCTCCTTACACAATTTATAGATCTGAGTGGCAGGAGCTTTATTATAATAATGGGATCGTAATGAGTATTACTGGAGGAGGAGACGCTTCCATAGACCAGGGGTGAACCTCCAGAACCCAGAGGTTTGGGAGGCCCAGGGCCAATGGTGGGGCGCAGATAGATCTATAAATTGTGTAAGGAGAGCAGAGTGGCAGGAGCTTTATTATAATAATGGGATCGTAATGTGTATTACTGGAGGAGGAGACACTTCCATAGACCAGGGGCGAACCTCCTGAACCCGAGAAGTTTGGGAGGCCCAGGGCAAGCAAGATAAATCTATGAATATATTGTGTATGGAGGGCAGTATGGGAGGAGCTTTATTATAACAATGGGATTGTAATGTTTATGATTGGTGGGGGAGACCCTTCCATAGACCAGGGGTGAACCTCTAGAACCCAGAAGTTTGGGAGGCCCAAGGCCAATAGTGGGGTGCAGATTGTTCTCCTTACACAATTTATAGATCTATCTGTGGCCCACCATTGGCCTTGGGCCTCCCAAACTTCTGGGTTCTGGAGGTTCACCCCTGGTCTATGGAAGCGTCTCCTCCTCCAGTAATACACATTACGATCCCATTATTATAATAAAGCTCCTGCCACTCTGCTCTCCTTACACAATTTATAGATCTGAGTGGCAGGAGCTTTATTATAATAATGGGATCATAATGTGTATTACTGGAGGAGGAGACACTTCCATAGACCTGGGGTGAACCTCCAGAACCCAGAGGTTTGGGAGGCCCAAGGCCAATGGTGGGGCGCAGATAGATCTAGAAATTGCGTAAGGAGAGCAGAGTGGCAGGAGCTTTATTATAATAATGGGATCGTAATGAGTATTACTGGAGGAGGAGACACTTCCATAGACCAGGGGTGAACCTCCAGAACCCAGAAGTTTGGGAGGCCCAAGGCCAATGGTGGGGCGCAGATAGATCTATAAATTGTGTAAGGAGAGCAGAGTGGCAGGAGCTTTATTATAATAATAGGATCGTAATGTGTATTACTGGAGGAGGAGACACGTCCATAGACCAGGGGTGAACCTCCGGAATCCAGATGTTCAGGAAGCCCAAGATCAGTTGTGGGGTCAAGGTAGATCTATAAATTGATTGTGTATGGAGAGCAGAGTGGAATAGAACCTCCATAACAAAGACGTTTAGGAGGCCCAGGGCCAGTGGGGAGGCCGAGATAGATCTTTAAATATTAGGTTTGCATGGAGGGCAGTGTAGGGGAAGCATTATTATAATAATGGAATGGTAACCTGCATGATCTGAGGAGACACTTCCATAGACCAGGGGTGGTCTATGGAAGTGGTCTCAAGAACCCCAGAAGTTAGGGAGATCCATTGGCCGGCGGTGGGACCGAAGTAGATCTACAAATAGATTTTGTATGGAGGGCAGAGTGGGAGGAGTCCTATTATAATAATGGAATTGCATTAATTATCATCAATTAGTTAGAGATGAGTCAGTTCTCACACCTCGGGGGTGTGAGGAGATGCTGGCCTCACCCTCCACTCTTCACAAACAGGATACTGCCAATAAATCTGGCCTATCATTATCCCATCTGCCTGGAGCACAAGGACTGTCTGGGTGGATTTTAGGCTGGGCACAGCTTAGATTGAGCTGGAAATCTAAAAATAACAGATGATCATTCGGGAAGCTGGAAATGTAAATCAGTAATGTGGTCATTGCTTTCAGAATAATAAATACATTTTTATAACGCATTTCAGGTTATCTTAGGCTATGGCTCCTTTCTATTGCTTCCAGACAGCAACTAAAGTGCAGGAGAGATCAGATTATACATACTGCAGACTGATATGTAGGTGCCAACCCTGATCCCAGCCAACAAGCATGGAGGAAACATTGGATCTTCTCCTATCAGAAAGCCTTTCAAACTGAGTGTGATGGATGACCCACATGAAATGTTTACATTTCTATTTTAGTAGTTAAAAATGATATAAATGAGTTTAAAATGTGCAAACTTTTACAGTATAAAGTAAGAAAACGTAAATATTTCAGCTGCAAATTCTGAGCATTAAGGAATCTGTCCTGACCTCCTATGGCCGATGTGGACATCACCTGCCGGTTGACCCTGTTGGTAAATGTCAATGGGGCCCCAGCGCTGTCCTGGGTGCACCAAGAGTTTCTCTGCAGATCTGGAGCTTTTCGGAAAGCGGAGTGTAGGTCACTGGCAACACATCCCACAGTGCACTGGGGTGGGTGCCACTCCACAGGTCTCCCTGGTGCAGCATTACATTGTGTGATGTGCATACGGTTCAGCGCGCCATCGCCACATTCCATGGAGACATGAATCTGCCATGGCAAGCTGCCTGTGCTATCACAACAACAGTTCATTTGAAGTCTACCTACATTTATTTTTTTTTAATGAAGTGGTGAGGGGTCAGATCCACTGTCAAGGTTGTATGGAGGTTCACCCTTCTATATCTGTCCTGAAGACCATTGTACACAAAGTGATGGGAAATCCAAAATTTGGTGGTCACCAGAGGTGAGGTGTGGGTGGAGATTAAGGGTTCAGATTAGACCTGGCAAGCCCAGCTTATTTGTCGAACAGCCTAACTATTGCAGCCATTTTCAGACGTTCACCCTTCCAAACCCCAAGCTCACAGCACTGGGGATCCTAGGAGACAGATGGACCCAATACTTCTGGTATGTGACATCTCCCAGGATCCATGGCCAATTGTTTACATCAGGATCTGTTATTTAGCTGGAAAACATCATTGAATGTCAGGTTGATAGATTTAATGACTTTTTTTATTGGGGCTTTGCCACCCTCCAGGAAGGAACCCTCCCAATGGTGAGGGCATGTCGCCTGGTCTGGGGCAAGAAGGTGGAAGGGGACCTCACACATTATGACCTCCATTTCCTGGTCACCCTGTCCATATGTTTGGATATGAGTCTGGCTGGATTATCAAGGGGGATCAGTGTATGTTCGTCATCCTAATCCCTAGGGACTTTCCGCCTCAGGGACACAGGATGGACATAGACAGTTGGTAGACTTCTAATTCTGGGCAGAGATGGAGCTACATGAAAGGATACGAAGGAAGAAACGTCTTTGACTCATCTACCTCTTACGAGAACCTCTATCACCCTGACACCTAGCAAGTTGGATGGACGAGGACCGAGTGATGGAATTCCACCACGTCTGTCCCTAAGATTGTTGGGTGTTCAATCAGGAATTGTGTTCCCCATACAAAACAAATTGACCACCATACCGGTCCTGTGATCAAGCCAGATTCAGCGGAGAGGCCGTAGTCGGTTTTTGACCAACGACTGAGTGATGGAATTCCACCATATCAGTCCTGGAGACTACTGGGTGGTCAATCAGCAGTCGTGTTCCCCATAGAAAACAGGCTGACCACCATACCGGTCCTGTGACCAAGCCAGATTCAGCGGAGAGGCCGTGGTTGGTTTTTGACCAATGACTGAGTGATAGAATTTCACCACATCAGTCCTGGAGACTACTGGGTGGTCAATCAGCAATCGTTTTCCCCATAGAAAACAGGCTGACCACCATTCCGGTTATGTGACCAGGCCAGATTCAGCGGAGAGGCCGTGGTCTGTTTTTGACCAAAGACTGAGTGATGGAATTCCACCACATCAGTCCTGGATATTACTGGGTGGTCAATCAGCAATCGTGTTCCCCATAGAAAACAGGCTGACCACCATACCGGTCCTGTGACCAAGCCAGATTCAGCGGAGAGGCCGTGGTCTGTTTCTGACCAACGACTGAGTGATGGAATTCCACCAAATCAGTCCTGGAGACTACTGGGTGGTCAATCAGCAATCGTGTTCCCCATAGAAAACAGAATGACCCCTATACTGAACATGTGACTAAGCCAGGTGCTAGATTTTAGGGGCAGAGCCACAGCTGCTTAACAAAGCCTGAGGGATGGAATTCCACTAATATGGTCCCAGAAAATGCTGGGCATTCAATCAGGAATCTTGTTCCCTAATAGAAAACAGAAAGACCCCCCCCCCCCCTTTACTAGACAAGTGGCCAAGCCAGGTGCTAGATTCAGGGCGAGGGACACGATCAGCTTGTTAAGATGATCCCCCTCAATGGTCCTAGAAATTCTTTGGAGTTCAATCAGGAACTCCCCCATAGAAAACATATAGACCACCATACCAGTCGTGTGACCAATCCAGGTGATAACCTCAAAGAAAACACCTGCGGCCGGTATGGTGGCTCAGCAAACACAAAGAGGACATTCCAGTTCCTCTTCTTTTCACTTGTAGTGATGACAAATCGGCCTGTCCTCCAGATAATCATGGCGGAAGAAATATAAGGTTGAAAAGGGTAAGGCAGGGGGGGATAGAAATACATTCCATACGTTAAACAGAATACGGCAAAACCAAGATAAAACCGGATTCGGGAACACCAATTAACCATAAGCAGGTAGGCTGTGGGGACAACGCCTTTATTTTTTCTTAGGGGGGGACTCCTTTATTTTATACACTTTATAAAGACTACAGACTACATTTATATGGAAAAAGCTGACTTTGGTCCTGAAGAAACAGGTGCTGTCCATGAAATTGCCATTGCATTTCATTTGGGGGTGGCAAGATTTGCCGCAAGTGTGAACGACCCTTTATGGCCTGTTTGACCCGACACACTAAAAATTAAAGTTCCACTCTAGGATTTTGTCTGCTTTTGCAGCTTCTGCTTGGCATTGAGTGGACCTGATTATTGTTGGTTGGTATATTTGAATCTGGCTCCACCTCGGTTCTGTCTGGCCATATTCTGTTAAAATGTACAAACAGAATTTGTGATGTATTATATGTATATACCCCCAACAGGGCCACATCTAGAATATGGGGTCCAATGTTGTGATGTATTGTATGTATAAACCCCCAAAAGGGCCACATCTGGAATCATGGGTCCCCAATAGGGCCACATCTAGAATATGGGGGTCAGATTTGTGACATATTATATGTATGAACCCCCAATAGGGCCACATCTAGAATGTGAGGTCCCCGATAGCACCACATCTAGAATATGTGGTCTCAATAGGGCCAAATCTAGAATATGGGGTTCGGTGTTGTAATATATTATATGTATAATCTCCCTATTGGGTCACATCTAGAATATGAGGTCCCATGTAAGGTCACATCTAGAATACGGGGTCTCCGGTAGGGCCACTTGTAGAATAAGGGGGGCCGGTGTTGTGATATATTATATGTATGATCCCCTGGTAGGGCTGTTTGTAGAGTACGGGGGCTGGGGCTGTGATGTATTATATGTATGAACCCCTGGTAGGGCCACTTGTAGAATACAGGGGGCCGGTGTTATGATACATTATATAAATTGACCCCGGGTAGGGCCACTTGTAGAATATGGGAGCCGCCGGTGTTGTGATATATGTATGAACCCCTGGTAGGGGCCACTTGTAGAATACGGGGGCCGGTGCTGTGATATATGTATTATCCCCTGGTAGGGGCCACTTGTAGAATACGGGGGCCGGTGCTGTGATATATGTATGAACCCCTGGTAGGGGCCACTTGTAGAATACGGGGGCCGGTGCTGTGATATATGTATGAACCCCTGGTAGGGCCACTTGTAGAATACGGGGGCCGGTGCTGTGATATATGTATGAACCTCTGGTAGGGGCCACTTGTAGAATACGGGGGCCGGTGTTGTGATATATGTATGAACCTCTGGTAGGGTCCACTTGTAGAATACGGGGGCCGGTGTTGTGATACATGTATGAACCTCTGGTAGGGCCACTTGTAGAATACGGGGGCCGGTGTTGTGATACATGTATGAACCTCTGGTAGGGCCACTTGTAGAATACGGGGGCCGGTGTTGTGATATATGTATGAACCTCTGGTAGGGCCACTTGTAGAATACGGGGACCGGTGTTGTGATATATGTATGAACCACTGGTAGGGCCACTTGTAGAATACGGGGGCCGGTGTTGTGATATATGTATGCACCCCTGGTAGGGCCACTTGTAGAATAGAAGGGCCGGTGCTATGATATATGTATAAACCTCTGGTAGGGCCACTTGTAGAATACGGGGACCGGTGTTGTGATATATGTATGAACCACTGGTTAGGGCCACTTGTAGAATACAGGGGCCGGTGTTGTGATATAAGTATGAACCCTTGGTAGGGCCACTTGTAGAATACGGGGGCCGGTGTTGGACATTCCGGAGTTGTGGAGAGACGAGAGTAGACATGGAATAATAATAATTAGAGGGAGAGTTATGTAAGATTCCCCCGTGGCAGGAAGAGTATAAATATGCGGTGAGAGTCGGCACAGCCTGCCATTACTGCGACCGCACCCCTCGCCTGTCTTCACGTGTGGAGGGTGTGATTGGAGCTGCGCCCAGATGGGCCACACGTGTGTTCTGTGCTGCCCTGGGATCTCTGTGTTTTGTGTCTTGTGAGTGGCTGCACACGTGTGTACTGACCCCCCCTGTCATGGACCACAGGGGAGGAGGTGCTGAGGGACAGAGAGGCGGAGTGACTGGGAGGATGACGGATTGTTTGGTGGGGGGGGGGGGGTACTTACCATGTGCGATGTGAATGAGCTCCTGAGTGGATCTATGGACGCACAATCTGCACACATACACAGTTTTGCACTGCATTGAATTTTAGCATTTGTGTCGAAAGATGTCCCTATTGCAAAATCATAACACACAGAGAGCAGGGGTCAGGAGTAAGTAACGCACAGAGAGCAGGGGTCAGGAGTAAGTAACACACAGAGAGCAGGGGTCAGGAGTGACGCACCGAGAGCAGGGGTCAGGAGTAAGTAACGCACAGAAAGCAGGGGTCAGGAGTAAGTAACGCACCGAGAGCAGGGGTCAGGAGTAAGTAACGCACCGAGAGCAGGGGTCAGGAGTGACGCACCGAGAGCAGGGGTCAGGAGTGACGCACCGAGAGCAGGGGTCAGGAGTGACGCACCGAGAGCAGGGGTCAGGAGTAAGTGACGCACCGAGAGCAGGGGTCAGGAATAAGTGACGCACCGAGAGCAGGGGTCAGGAATAAGTGACGCACCGAGAGCAGGGGTCAGGAATAAGTAAGGCACCGAGAGCAGGGGTCAGGAGTAAGTAAGGCACCGAGAGCAGGGGTCAGGAGTAAGTAACGCACCGAGAGCAGGGGTCAGGAGTAAGTAACGCACCGAGAGCAGGGGTCAGGAGTAAGTAACGCACCGAGAGCAGGGGTCAAGAGTAAGTTACGCACCGAGAGCAGGGGTCAGGAGTAAGTAACGCACCGAGAGCAGGGGTCAGGAGTAAGTAACGCACCGAGAGCAGGGGTCAGGAGTAAGTAACGCACCGAGAGCAGTGGTCAGGAGTAAGCAACTTATCGAGATTAGGGGTCAGGAGTATATAAGGCACAGAGTGAGGGGGTCAGGATTAAGTAATGCATGGAGAGCAAGGGTCAGGAGTATGTAAGGCACAGAGTGCAGGGGTCAAGAGTAAGCAACTCACTGAGAGCAGGGGTTAGGAGTGCATAAGATACAGAGTACCAGGGTCAGGGGCACACATCTCAGAGTGCAGGGGTCGGGAGTGCCTAACACACAGAGTGCAGGGGTCAGGAGTGCCCAACACACAGAGTGCAGGGGTCGGGAGTGCCTAACACACAGAGTGCAGGGGTCGGGAGTGCCTAACACACAGAGTGCAGGGGTCAGGAGTGCCCAACACACAGAGTGCAGGGGTCAGGAGTGCCTAACACACAGAGTGCAGGGGTTAGGGGTGCAAAATGCAGTTGAGTAGACAGAGTACAACAAAAAAATGACCCCTCCAACCAGAAGGCCCAAATCTCCCCCTCTAATACAGATACTCCCCTCCCAGTAAATTAACTCCCTGAACTATAGAAGCCCCCCCCCCCCCCTCCCTAGTATAGCTCTGCCCCTTCCATAAAACACACTTAGCAGACCAGGACAGGTCAGAAATGGGGGGGGGGGTCATGTGAAGAGCCTCCCTTGCTCTGAACTAACAGGCTGCAGGAGCTGCTCCTGCTTTGAGTACCTGGTGCTGCTGACAACAAGCACTAACAACTGTGCTGCATCAAGGAGAAAGTTTGGACCCCCTTAACCCCCCGTTATCTACGCCCCTGATACCATCGGTCAGATTTCCAGAGACAGATCTACAGGAGCGAAGATCATCCCTGGAGAGTCTCCCACTAATTTAAAGTTGCAGCGTCTAATCTTTGGCACATTATAGGGTGTGGGCAGCTCATTTGTTTTAATAGCAATGCACATTAACAACCCGCAAAGAACTGGAGGGAGGATTAGAGGCCCTGTCTGGCCTCCACTTCCTGTCCTAGTGTTACTGATTTATTGGGGTAATAGTGATCTGATGACTATGGGCCCCTACTGATTTATTGGGGTAATAGTGATCTGATGACTATGGGCCCCTACTGATTTATTGGGGTAATAGTGATCTGATGACTATGGGCCCCTACTGATTTATTGGGGTAATAGTGATCTGATGTCTATGGACCCCTACTGATTTATTGGGGTAATAGTGATCTGATGTCTATGGGCCCCTACTGATTTATTGGGGTAATAGTGATCTGATGACTATGGGCCCTACTGATTTATTGGGGTAATAGTGATCTGATGTCTATGGGCCCCTACTGATTTATTGTGGTAATAGTGATCTGATGTCTATGGACCCCTACTGATTTATTGGGGTAATAGTGATCTGATGTCTATGGGCTACTACTGATTTATTGGGGTAATAGTGATCTGATGACTATGGGCCCCTACTGATTTATTGGGGTAATAGTGATCTGATGACTATGGGCCCCTACTGATTTATTGGGGTAATAGTGATCTGATGTCTATGGACCCCTACTGATTTATTGGGGTAATAGTGATCTGATGTCTATGGGCTACTACTGATTTATTGGGGTAATAGTGATCTGATGACTATGGGCCCCTACTGATTTATTGGGGTAATAGTGATCTGATGACTATGGGCCCCTACTGATTTATTGGGGTAATAGTGATCTGATGACTATGGGCCCCTACTGATTTATTGGGGTAATAGTGATCTGATGACTATGGGCCCTACTGATTTATTAGGGTAATAGTGATCTGATGTCTATGGGCCCCTACTGATTTATTGGGGTAATAGTGATCTGATGACTATGGGCCCCTACTGATTTATTGGGGTAATAGTGATCTGATGATTATGGGCCCCTACTGATTTATTGGGGTAATAGTGATCTGATGTCTATGGGCTACTACTGATTTATTGGGGTAATAGTAATCCGATGACTATGGGCCCTACTGATTTATTGGGGTAATAGTGATCTGATGTCTATGGGCCCCTACTGATTTATTGGGGTAATAGTGATCTGATGTCTATGGGCTACTACTGATTTATTGGGGTAATAGTAATCCGATGACTATGGGCCCTACTGATTTATTGGGGTAATAGTGATCTGATGACTATGGGCCCCTACTGATTTATTGGGGTAATAGTGATCTGATGACTATGGGCTACTACTGATTTATTGGGGTAATAGTGATCTGATGTCTATGGGCCCCTACTGATTTATTGGGGTAATAGTGATCTGATGACTATGGGCCCCTACTGATTTATTGTGGTAATAGTGATCTGATGACTATGGGCTACTACTGATTTATTGGGGTAATAGTGATCTGATGACTATGGGCCCCTACTGATTTATTGGGGTAATAGTGATCTGATGACTATGGGCCCCTACTGATTTATTGGGGTAATAGTGATCTGATGTCTATGGACCCCTACTGATTTATTGTGCTAATAGTGATCTGATGTCTATGGGCTACTACTGATTTATTGGGGTAATAGTGATCTGATGTCTATGGGCTACTACTGATTTATTGGGGTAATAGTGATCTGATGACTATGGGCCCCTACTGATTTATTGGGGTAATAGTGATCTGATGACTATGGGCCCCTACTGATTTATTGGGGTAATAGTGATCTGATGACTATGGGCCCCTACTGATTTATTGGGGTAATAGTGATCTGATGACTATGGGCCCTACTGATTTATTAGGGTAATAGTGATCTGATGTCTATGGGCCCCTACTGATTTATTGGGGTAATAGTGATCTGATGACTATGGGCCCCTACTGATTTATTGGGGTAATAGTGATCTGATGATTATGGGCCCCTACTGATTTATTGGGGTAATAGTGATCTGATGTCTATGGGCTACTACTGATTTATTGGGGTAATAGTAATCCGATGACTATGGGCCCTACTGATTTATTGGGGTAATAGTGATCTGATGTCTATGGGCCCCTACTGATTTATTGGGGTAATAGTGATCTGATGTCTATGGGCTACTACTGATTTATTGGGGTAATAGTAATCCGATGACTATGGGCCCTACTGATTTATTGGGGTAATAGTAATCCGATGACTATGGGCCCTACTGATTTATTGGGGTAATAGTGATCTGATGTCTATGGGCCCCTACTGATTTATTGGGGTAATAGTGATCTGATGACTATGGGCCCCTACTGATTTATTGGGGTAATAGTAATCCGATGACTATGGGCCCTACTGATTTATTGGGGTAATAGTGATCTGATGTCTATGGGCCCCTACTGATTTATTGGGGTAATAGTGATCTGATGACTATGGGCCCCTACTGATTTATTGTGGTAATAGTGATCTGATGACTATGGGCTACTACTGATTTATTGGGGTAATAGTGATCTGATGACTATGGGCCCCTACTGATTTATTGGGGTAATAGTGATCTGATGACTATAGGCTACTACTGATTTATTGGGGTAATAGTGATCTGATGTCTATGGGCTACTACTGATTTATTGGGGTAATAGTGATCTGATGTCTATGGGCTACTACTGATTTATTGGGGTAATAGTGATCTGATGACTATGGGCCCTACTGATTTATTGGGGTAATAGTGATCTGATGTCTATGGGCCCTACTGATTTATTGGGGTAATAGTGATCTGATGTCTATGGGCTACTACTGATTTATTGGGGTAATAGTGATCTGATGTCTATGGGCTACTACTGATTTATTGGGGTAATAGTGATCGGATGTCTATGGGCCCTACTGATTTATTGGGGTAATAGTGATCTGATGTCTATGGGCCCTACTGATTTATTGGGGTAATAGTGATCTGATGTCTATGGGCCCCTACTGATTTATTGGGGTAATAGTGATCTGATGTCTATGGGCCCTACTGATTTATTGGGGTAATAGTGATCTGATGTCTATGGGGCCCCACTGATTTATTGGGGTAATAGTGATCTGATCAGTCTATGGGGCCCCACTGATTTATTGGAGTAAATTCAATCAATGCAATTGGAAAGTTCAATCCAATCAATTTGATATTGGTCCCCTCCCCCTTCTCCATGGGATAAACAGGAACGCTCAGTCGGTTACACACAGCTGTGAAGGGGCCCCGCAGTGTGTAAATAGGAAGTGATACACACACAGGCACCCCTCCCCCCTCCATACAATTCAGGCGGGGGAGTGAGACTCCTGTACATAATCTTCACAATGAGGTGAGGCCGCCCCCTGGGGGGGGGGGAATCCAATCACCACAAACATTCCTTATCACCATACAATTATCACGCCTTATCACCGATTATCACTCCTTATCCATTCTACTCCACCAACAACTGACCCTCACCCCCCCTCTCCAATCACCTGGGGGGTGCACCCCAGAATAAAGCCCCCCCAGTTTCTGAGACGCCCTCCCAATACTCCATCAGACAGCAGTGACACCCAGTTCAGACCGATCGATCAATGCGATTGATTAATTATTGTTTATAGATTTATATAACCTCCCGGGAATGTCCAATCAGAGCTTCACCTTCCATAACTAGAGAAAGGATAGTGGGGAATGTGCTGAGAAATTCCCTCCAGTAACCCCCCTCTCCACCTTCCTACCTGGCCGTCCGCTCTCCTCCTCGGCCCCCCTCTCGGCAGCGGCCGATCTCATGGCTGTACCTGCAGTGACTCGACTGCTCTGTCACCTCTCCCTGGGAACACCCTAAATCCCTGCCCTGCCGCTGTCATGTGACCCGCCTCCGCACCTTCACACTGCTACTGACACCCTGACAGTTATTGTACTGCACACTGATACAATACTGCATACTGACACACACTGATACAATACTGCATACTGACACACACTGATACAATGTACACTGACACACACTGATACAATACTGCATACTGACACACACTGATACAATACTGCATACTGATACACAGAGCAGGTAGTGGCAGTTGGGGGGCACAGACCAGATGCAGGTAGTGGCAGTTGGGGGGCACAGACCAGATGCAGGTAGTGGCAGTTGGGGGGCACAGACCAGATGCAGGTAGTGGCAGTTGGGGGGCACAGACCAGATGCAGGTAGTGGCAGTTGGGGGGTACAGACCAGATGCAAGTAGTGGCAGTTGGGGGGCACAGACCAGATGCAGGTAGTGGCAGTTGGGGGGCACAGACCAGATGCAGGTAGTGGCAGTTGGGGGGCACAGACCAGATGCAGGTAGTGGCAGTTGGGGGGCACAGACCAGATGCAGGTAGTGGCAGTTGGGGGGCACAGACCAGATGCAGGTAGTGGCAGTTGGGGGCACAGACCAGATGCAAGTAGTGGCAGTTGGGGGGCACAGACCAGATGCAGGTGGCGGCAGTTGGAGTGGCACAGATCAGGTGCAGGAGGTGGCAATTGGAGTGGCACAGATCAGGTGCAGGAGGTGGCAATTTGAGTGGTACAGATCAGGTGCAGGAGGTGGCAGTTGGGGGGCACCGATCAGGTGCAGGAGGTGGCAGTTGGGGGGCACAGACTGGATGCAGGTGGCGGCAGTTGGGGGGGCACAGATCAGGGGCAGGAGGGGGCAGTTGGGGGGCACAGATCAGGTGCTGGAGGTGGCAGTTGGGGGGCACAGATCAGGTGCTGGAGGTGGCAGTTGGGGGGCACAGATCAGGTGCAAGGGGTGGCAGTTGGGGGGCACACACCAGCTGCAGGTGGTGGCAGTTGGAAAGGGGCACAGACCAGATGCAGGTAGTGGCAGTTGAGAAGGGGGCACAGACCAGATGCAAGTAGTGGCAGTTGGGGGGGCACAGACCAGATGCAGGTAGTGGCAGTTGGGGGGCACAGACCAGATGCAGGTGGCGGCAGTTGGGGTGGCATAGACCAGGTGCAGGTGGCGGCAGTTGGAGGGCACAGACCAGGTGCAGGTGGCGGCAGTTGGGGGGCACAGACCAGGTGCAGGAGGTGGCAGTTGGGGGGCATGCACCAGCTGCAGGTGGTGGCAGTTGGGGGGGCACACACCAGGTGCAGGAGATGACAGTTGGGGGGGCACACACCAGGTGCAGGTGTTGGCAGTTGGGGGGCACACACCAGGTGTGAGTGGTGACAGTTGGGGGGCACACACCAGGTGTGAGTGGTGACAGTTGGGGGGCACACACCAGGTGTGAGTGGTGACAGTTGGGGGGCACACACCAGTTGTGAGTGGTGGCAGTTGGGGGGCACACACCAGGTGCAGGTGGGGGCAGTGGAAGGTGTGTGGAGGGTTGGGGGGACATAATCTTAGACACTCACCTGAGAGACGGCCCGAGAGGAGGAGGACAGCGGCGCTCTTAATCCAAACCATGGGGACTGCCTATGAGATCCCCTCAGGAGACCTCCACACTCAGTCTCTGGATGTGGGTACAATGTGGGTCTGGCAGTGTGCACAGCGCTCTCTGATTGTAGGTACAATGTTGGCACTTCTTCTATCAATGCATGCCAGGCTCACTGACTCACCTGCTTTATACTGGGATGTCTCCAGCTGTTATTCTGGTGACGCGGTCTCTCCTCCCCCCACTTTCTCCATGCGGTGTCCCCTGTTGTTGGGTGTACTTTAATTAGCGCTCTATAGGGCGGTGCCGTCTCTGCTAAATTCCTGTGCCGTCTCTCACTGATCCTTTCCTGGCAGTCTTTGTAGCTGTGTGCAGTCTCTTATGATCCTGTCCTGGCAGTCTCTGTAGCTGTGTGCAGTCTCCTATGATCCTGTCCTGGCAGTCTCTGTAGCTGTGTGCAGTCTCTTGTATTACTGTACTTGCAGTCTCTGTAGCTGTGTGCAGTCTCCTATGATCCTGTACTTGCAGTCTCTTGTGATCCTGTACTTGCAGTCTCTTATGATCCTGTCCTGGCAGTCTCTGTAGCTGTGTGCAGTCTCCTATGATCCTGTCCTGGCAGTCTCTGTAGCTGTGTGCAGTCTCTTGTATTACTGTACTTGCAGTCTCTGTAGCTGTGTGCAGTCTCCTATGATCCTGTACTTGCAGTCTCTTGTGATCCTGTACTTGCAGTCTCTTATGATCCTGTCCTGGCAGTCTCTGTAGCTGTGTGCAGTCTCTTATGATCCTGTCCTGGCAGTCTCTGTAGCTGTGTGCAGTCTCTTATGATCCTGTCCTGGCAGTCTCTGTAGCTGTGTGCAGTCTCTTGTAATGCTGTACCTGCAGTCTCTGTAGCTGTGTGCAGTCTCCTATGATCCTGTCCTTTGCAGACTCTCCCCCCAGGCTCCTCTGTGTAGACTTTCTTTACCCTCCCCCCCTCAGGCGCCTCTCTCTGTTTGTCCAGTTGGGTCACCTGAGTGTACCTGGCTGTCCCCTCCCTGAAATGTGACACCGCAGAGACCCCCCTCCCCCCTCATGAGACTCCCAGTGCAGAAACTGGAATTACACCGCACACACTGACACCTGGGTGGTTGCTATAGGTTACTGCAATGCTCCACCTGTACTGGTAACCCTCCCACTGCCAGTCCATGGTCCCTCCAAGAGATCCCAATACAACCAATGTATCCTCTGCATGGCCAATCACTTTATTTACAATGGAGATTCCGACTGACCCCCCATAGGGCGAGTCAGGGGGCGAGTTTACACTTCAGAGGGCGACTTTATTCTCTCTTCCTGAGCTTCCCTCTCCGATCTCATCACATCTCCCCAATACCTGAGAAGAAGAATAGAATATATTAGATTGTCCTGTTCAGTCTACAGGATAACAATGTATCCTTCTATAATCTTTACATAACAATGTATCCTTTTATGATCTTTACATAACAATGTATCCTTCTAAAATGTTTACATAACAATGTATCCTTTTATGATGAAATAATAATATAAACAATCCCTATACAGTCCATATGATAACAATGTATCCTTCTATGATAATAATAATAGTGATAATAAACAGTAGATAGCCCTGTATAATCTATATGAAAACATTGTATCCTTTTGTGATATAATAATAATAATATTATATCATAAAATGATACTTTGGTTTCATATAGACTATACAGGGCTATCTACTGTTTATTATCATAGAAGGATACATTGCTATCATATGGACTGTAAAGGATTATTTATATTATTATTATCATCATCATCCTCATCCTCCTCATCATCCTCATCATCATCCTCCTCCTCCTCATCCTCATCCTCAACATCATCCTCCTCATCATCATCCTCATCCTCATCATCATCCTCATCCTCATCATCATCCTCCTCATCATCATCCTCTTCATCATCCTCATCATCATCCTCATCATCATCATCATCCTCATCCTCATCATCCTCTTCATCATCATCATCCTCATCATCCTCTTCTTCATCCTCATCCTCATCATCATCATCCTCATCATCATCCTCATCATCAACAATAATATAGATCATCCTATACAATCTATATGAAAACAATGTATCCTTTTATGATATAATAATAATAATAATAATAATAATAATAATAATAATAATAATAAATCATGAAAGGATACATTGTTTTCATATAGACTATACAGGGCTATCTATACTATTACTATTATTATCATAGAAGGATCCATTGTTATCATATAGACTGTATATGGATTATCTATATTATTGTTGTTGATGAAGATGTTAATAATAATATAAATAGTCCTATACAGTCTATATGATAACAATGTATCCTTCTATGATAGCCCCCCCCCCCACATTGCCGTATGACAGCCCCCCCCCACATTGCCCCATGAAAGCCCCCCCCCACATTGCCCTATGACAGCCCTTCCCCACATTGCCCATGACAGCTCCCCCACATTGCCCTATGACAGCCCTCCCCCACATTACCCCATGACAGCCCCCCCATTGCCCTATGACAGCCCCCCCCCACATTGCCCTATGACAGCCCCCCCCACATTGCCCTATGACAGCCCCCCCCCCCACATTGCCCCATGACAGCCCTCCCATTGCCCCATGACAGCCCCCCCCCACATTGCCCTATGACAGCCCTCCCCACATTGCCCTATGACAGCCCCCCCACATTGCCCTATGACAGCCCCCCCACACACATTGCCCTAGGACACCCCCCCCCCCCACATTGCCCTATGACAGCCCCCCCCCCACATTGCCCTATGACGCCCCCCCCACATTGCCCTATGACAGCCCTCCCACACACATTGCCCTATGACATCCCCCCCCCCCCACATTGCCCTATGACGCCCCCTCCACATTCCCCCATGACAGCCCCCCCCACATTCCCCTATGACAGCCCCCCCAATCTATATTTATTCATACACCTGGCAATATGATTGTACAATCCCTATACAATCTATATTTAGTCATACACCTGGCAATATGATTGTACAATCCCTATACAATCTATATTTAGTCATACACTTTGCAATCTGATTGTACAATCCCTATACAATCTATATTTAGTCATACACTTTGCAATCTGATTGTACAATCCCTATACAATCTATATTTAGTCATACACCTGGCAATCTGATTGTACAATCCCTATACAAACTACATGTGTGGTCACAGATCTGACAATCTGATTGTACGATCTTTATAAAATCTCCTACATTTACCAATCTGATTGTGCAATCGTTATAAAATCTCCTACATTTACCAACCTGATTGTACAATCTTTATAAAATCTCCTACATTTACCAATCTGATTGTACAATCTTTATACAATCTCCTACATTTACCAATCTGATTGTACAATCTTTATACAATCTCCTACATTTACCAATCTGATTGTACAATCTTTATAAAATATCCTTCATTTACCAATCTGATTGTACAATCTTTATAAAATATCCTTCATTTACCAATCTGATTGTACGATCGTTATAAAATCTCCTACATTTACCAACCTGATTGTACAATCTTTATAAAATCCCCTACATTTACCAATCTGATTGTACAATCTTTATAAAATATCCTTCATTTACCAATCTGATTGTGCGATCGTTATAAAATCTCCTACATTTACCAAACTGATTGTACAATCTTTATAAAATCTCCTACATTTACCAATCTGATTGTGTATCCTGATTATAATCTTGTAATCCCCGGACAATCTATTGGCAGATTTCGCTAGAATTCCAGCTGCCATCTCCGGGTTCTCTGGGACACTTCTGGGTTCTGGAAATGGCCACACATGTTACAATCTGATTGTACAATCAGTACACAATTAAAGCTCCCCTAAACAGTCCAATCAATTTGTGTCCAGACAGACCCTCACACTCAATCAGAAGGGTATCGTACAATCACATTGCAATGTGTGTGGTCAGGTTGAGATCAACCTAGAGAAGCCATTTGGTTTATATCCAGTCCTGTGAACATTCTTATCAATACATGGAAAAGAGATTGTACAATCAGATTGTAACGTGTGTGGGCCGGATTGAGTTGGTGGGATCTGAGGGTGGTCTATGAGTGATGGGCAGTGCCCACCTATCAGACATCTTGTGTCGCGGGGGGAGGGAAGGGGGGGGGCTTACTCCTGTCCTGGCGGTTGGTATTACATTATTATGGGTTTGCACGGTTGTTACATTGTTGTTTTTCCTGGCAGTCATGTGACCGGGCGATAGGGGGAACATTGCGATCTCGGGACGTCGGTGAGTCTAGTCTGCCAACTGAAAACACCCGTCATGTGCGGGATGAGATAATAGTACAGCAGGCGGGCGAGGGGCGGCACGTTTCTGGGCGCACGAGACACGAGATTGAGTTGGCAGAACGCGGCGTCTCTGGGTGTGGCCCTAAATACTGTACTTCCTCGACAGTCCCTGGGTACACGGTGAGCCCAGAGGATGTACAGTACAGACAGGGAAGTCCAACCAGACGGACGGGTTCTCCGAGGACCACACACCGAGCCAACACTTCCTGGTGGAACAATACCTCAACCAGTCCCAATTGTCACCGAAGTCAGGAAAGGTGAGCCGGGTCATGTGACTTCAAAGGATCTGCTGTGAAAAGTTGGCTCACGGGAGGAGGCGGTTTCTGTACTTTGTATCAAAAATAATGGTAAAAGACTGAAGTGCGAGGCGATGTTCTCAAGCCTAACTGAACCAGTAGGCGAGAAACAATGAAGCTGTACCTAACGGTCTCATGCGACCGGGAACCCCACGCAACCGAATAATGTGAATGTGGAAAAAAGGCAAGGGGAGACGGAAGGGACCGTCTCAGAGTGGTTGCAACAAAAGGGGCTGACAGGGATAACCGTGCACAATAAACTTTATTGGTGATGATGCAAAAAGTTAAAACTCACATAAAAATGTGTAAACTCGTCAAGGTATGACTGAATTTTTTTTTTTTTTTAAAGCCCGTAGCGTGTAAAACACACTCAAAAGACTTCACCCGGTGCATAAAAAGTGCACACACGCAAACGTGAACACACAAAAACTGCACAGGGTGTGCGAAAATGGTCTGGCCTCCGAAGAGGTTGGACCTATACCTTGATCCCCCGGGGCGCAAGACTCCTGACAGGGACTGAGGTACTTCCTATGGTTTGCCTGGCCGAAACCTGGCAAACCCCGTTCTCCAGGGGGACTGCCGAAACAGCCCACCCCAAGTACTGGGTGGGGCTCCCCCGAAGGGAGACCCCATGAGAGAGGGCGAACTAAGCCAAAAGGCCATGTCCACCCCCTCCCAAGACTTTCAAGGTAGGCCCAGAGACCCACACCCTACTCATCGTGCAGAGGAAGAAAAAGGTGATAGTGAAGTGACAAAACACTACAAAGAAAAAGCACACACAAACAAAAAGGTGGGGAAGGGGAAGTGGGGAGGTGAATTAGTGCCTAAGTGAAAATACAAAGGCAGGCCTTCCGGCCGGAATAAAAATTCCTCTGGTCGAAGCCAAAAGGCCTTGCCCAAGAGGCAGGTGCTTAAAAAAGTGTGTAGGTGCAGTGACCATGGTGCCGAAAAACTCAAGGCGAGCTGCCCCTCACCAGTGAGAATTAAGGCACCCCTGGGCTGTCACCCCAGGGGCACATACACTACGGGCTTTTTCTACCCCGGCCCAAAGGCCAGACCGAGTGTAGCCCTATCCTACCAGGAGGCATCAGAACTTTGGACAGCTTAGGGAGAACCTACCTTCAACTGGGGACAAGCCTTTTGCAAGGCCAGATTCAACCCAGGAGGAAAGGCTCCCCCACCGCCGCCGCCGTTTCTTACCAATCACATCCAGGAGCAGTACTAACTGGTCACGGTACAACCCAGTTTTCTCGCTCCCTTCAAACTGGCAGGGGCGGACCCATTGAAATCAGAGGCAATGGACCCATCCGGCTTTCTCTGATGTGGCTTACTTCCCAGTCCCCCGGTTGTTCCGGAGCGCCCTGGTTCATTTCGGCCCCCACCGATACTAACCATCAGGTTCCATACCAACTGATAAGAACAGATACTACACTTGATCTTAGCCAAAAGGCCGAGAAGCGGTATGACTGAATGACCCTGAAGACCCTGTCGGGTGTCAGGATGTACATAGACAACAAAGCACACGTCTGTGCTCCACCCACCCAGTCCTGCTCTGTGCCACAGTTAGTGCGGGTACGGTGTGACTTCTTCTTCTGATTCTACCGATACTAAAAAGTTTAAGATAACTTCCTTTATCAACTGTGGCACTTTGCGTCTTCTATACCAAATCAAATGCCCTTGTAATAAGTTGTATATCAGCAAAACGAAAAGGCCACTTCGAATTAGGATAGGGGAACACCTCAAAAGCATTAGGCTAAAAGAGGAAACCCCGCTTGCGCAACATTTCACTGAAAAACATGATGGCAATCCAAGGGGCCTAACGGTAAAGGGTTTTTGGGCCCTAAATATCTCATCACGTAGAGGTGACTTTGACCAAGTGCTTCTACGTGAGGAAAAGGCATGGATTTTTAGGCTTTGTACACTTGCTCCCCACGGGCTCAACAACGAACTTAGCCTCAAAGTCTTCCTGGATCCTTAATTGAACTATATTCAATGTATCCTATATATAATCCGAGGTATAGGGTTTACATATTATGTAGTGAGACACCCTGAGTTTAATCTAAAGTGAGGATGCTTCTTACAAAGGGCTGGGTCGGCCTGTCTATTAGGGAGATAAATTAAGTAGGACATAATTATAAAATAACTTGAGTCTAGGAGTAAAACTTTTTCATTAGCTGAGTTCAATTAATTGAACCAGCCTACCATAGAGGTGACTTTGACCAAGTACTTCTACGTGAGGAAAAGGCATGGATTTTTAGGCTATGTACACTTGCTCCCCACGGGCTCAACAACGAACTTAGCCTCAAAGTCTTCCTGGATCCTTAATTGAACTATATTCAATGTATCCTATATACGGGTACGGTGTGACTTGTCTCAAACAGACCTTATGTCACTCTCATATACCTGAGAAACTATGTGCTTGGCCAACAAAGGACGAAATGGGGACCCTAATGTATCTAGCAGGGCATGCCTATATGTCAAAGGAGTAAACTATGTGGCTATAAAACTGTGTGGTACGTCTCTCATAAAGTGCTCAAATGGTGTTAGTCCATCACTGTTGTGTTGTGACATAATCCCATGAATGGGAGGTTTTGCTGGTCCTATCTCCATACAGGATAACTCCAGAACCACCTGGCTAAATAGAGAGGTCAGTCGGATCACTTCCAGGGATTTTGGCAGCCGTGGCAGCCAAATGGCTTAGACAGCGGAGTAGAATATGAATGCCACTGTGGCAATGGGGAATCACAGAGGGCTGTGAAGGGTATGTCACTCCGGGACGGCAGCAACCAATTGCAGGGAGACAGATTTCTCAGACAGATAGCTCCGGGGCATAAATGGAGCAACGCTCAGGCACCACCAGGGGTTAATAGGTACAAACCAGTTATGTGTACCGTGTCCACGGATATCTCATGGCAGGAATAACTCAGAGTTGCAAGGGTATGGCATACCATCAATAGATCATTGACAGTCCAGTCAAAATGAAAGTGTCGAAAACGGCTCTTACCAGACTTCCCCTGTACTCTGTGCATAGTCCAGTGATGGCTTGCAGTCTCTGACCCTCAGATCCTGGGTCTAGGCAATAGATGCAGTTCATGCCCTGCCGCGCCGACCACCTTCAGAGTGCAGCCGCTGCCAATCACAAGGGAGGATTCAACACTCCCGCCACTGAGCTGTATAACATGCTGAGTCCAGAAGCCGGAAGTGGTTCTTACGCCTTTCTGTGTGACGGCAGGGATGTGGCGACCAGCCGATTCCACACAGTGTTTGGACGAGCAGATGGGGGTGGGTGGAGCGTCGGCGTGTGACGTCGACGCGTTTCGCGTGCTGACGCACGCTTCCTCAGGACGTCATAGCGTTGACCGGGCGTCATTTAAATAGCCAGTTTCCTTGATTACACTTGTAAACAATTACATGCACCGGTGAACGTCACAACTGAGGCCATCTAGCGGTACTATCACGGTACTACTTGCAGAATACCGTTCAATCCAGTCCATATTGTTCTAAGTGATAATCATGACCAATTATCTAAAACTGACGGTAACCTTCTAAAAATATTTCCCAAGAACTCAAGTTGACTAAAAACTGATGGCACTGTTTTCTTAATAATTGAAGCGATTAATACAGTCAACTCACTGAATTATAAATGTCTGTATACAAAAGTGCTTCTCTTTAACACAGACATAATAATAGTAACATTATGCAGAGCTGGGCAGCAAATATTATATTCATTTTCATTTTCAATTTTTACCATTGGTGGGGAACCATTAGCAACACCAGAAGAACTATACCTCTGTCCACTCCTTGGACTGGTAGGGGGGAGGGGGGGGGGTGTTGTGCCTATCTTGAATGGAGATAATCAAGAGAGTAACAGATCTAATTTGATTTTTTTAATTTTTTTTTATATTTTTCAAATTACACATTGGGATCTGGATTTCCAATGGTAGGCTGGTTCAATTAATGAAAAAGTTTTACTCCTAGACTCAAGTGATTTTATAATTATGTCCTACTTAATTTATCTCCCTAATAGACAGGCCGACCCAGCCCTTTGTAAGAAGCATCCTCCCTTTAGATTAAACTCAGGGTGTCTCACTACATAATATGTAAACCCTATACCTCGGATTATATATAGGATACATTGAATATAGTTCAATTAAGGATCCAGGAAGACTTTGAGGCTAAGTTCGTTGTTGAGCCCGTGGGGAGCAAGTGTACATAGCCTAAAAATCCATGCCTTTTCCTCACGTAGAAGCACTTGGTCAAAGTCACCTCTACGTGATGAGATATTTAGGGCCCAAAAACCCTTTACCGTTAGGCCCCTTGGATTGACATCATGTTTTTCAAAGAAATGTTGCACAAGCGGGGTTTCCTCTTTTAGCCTAATGCTTTTGAGGTGTTCCCCTATCCTAATTCGAAGTGGCTTTTTCGTTATACAACTTATTACAAGGGCATTTGATTTGGTATAGAAGACGCAAAGTGCCACAGTTGATAAAGGAAGTTATCTTAAACTTTTTAGTACCGGTAGAATCAGAAGAAGAAGTCACACCGTACCCGCACTAACTGTGGCACAGAGCAGGACTGGGTGGGTGGAGCACAGACGTGTGCTTTGTTGTCTATGTACATCCTGACACCCGACAGGGTCTTCAGGGTCATTCAGTCATACCTTGACGAGTTTACACATTTTTATGTGAGTTTTAACTTTTTGCATCATCACCAATAAAGTTTATTGTGCACTGTTATCCCTGTGAGCCCCTTTTGTTGCAACCACTCTGAGACGGTCCCTTCCGTCTCCCCTTGCCTTTTTTCCAGTTTCTGTACTTTGTCATTTCAATAGAGAAGTGAAGGAACTTAGGAAACAGGTCAACAAACGCCGGATTTATCAAAGGAACGTTCAACTGGGTGACAAAACAAGATATTATGCATGTACTCAAACTACCCATGTATGGAAGATCCCCCTCGACTAGTCAGAGCAAAATACAAAATGTTCAACATTTACGAATGTCCAAAAAACAGAGCTGGACCCCCTTGGTAGATCTTTCTTATCTCATACATAAAACTTCACTGTATAAACAAACCCACCTAAACAACAACCCACCCCACACCCCACAACGATAGCATGGAATCTATAAATATATAGCTGAGAGTAATCAAACTGCCATACCCAACAGAAGTCCACTGAACTCCATCAGCTATAACACAGGTTCCCGGCACCCCATCTGGTATGACGAAGGTCGACTGAGCCTCATCAGGTATGACAAAGGTCCACTGACTTTCATCAGTTTTGAGAAAGGTCCACTGAACCCCAGGTCCACTGACCTCCATCAGGTATAACAAAGATCCTCTGAACCCCATCAGGTATGACAAAAGTCCCCTGAACCCCATCAGGTATGACGGAGATCCTCCGAACCCCATCCGGTATGACGAAGGTCCTCTGAACCCCATTCGGTATCACGGAGGTCCCCTGAACCCTATCAGGTATGACAAAGGTCCACTGAACCCCATCAGGTATGACGAGAGTCCCCTGAATCCCATCAGGAATGACAAAAGGTTCACTGAACCCCATCAGCTATGACAAAAGTCCTCTGAACTCCATCAGGTATGACAAAAGTCCACTGAACCCCATCAGGTATGACAAAAGGTTCACTGAACCCCATCAGCTATGACAAAAGTCCTCTGAACCCCATCAGGTATGACAAAAGTCCACTGAATCCTATCAGGTATGACAAAACTCCACTGGACCCCATCAGGTATGACAAAGATCCTCTAAACCCCATCAGACATGAAAAATGTCCACTAAACCCCATCAGGTATGATAAAGATCAACTGAACCTCATCGGGTATGACAAAGGTTCACTGAACCCCATCAGGTATGACAAAGGTCCATTGTACCCCAACCCCATTAGGTATGACATAGGTCCACTGAGTCCCATTAGGTATGACAAAAGTCCACTGAACCCCATCAGGTATGACAAAAGTCCACTGAACCCCATCAGTTATGACAAAGGTCCATTGAATCCATCAGTTATGACAAAGGTCCACTGTACCCCATCAGGTATGACAAAGGTCCACTGGACCCTATTAGGTATGACAAAGGTACACTGAGCCCCATCAAGTATGAAAAGGTTCACTGAACCCCATCAGGTAGGACAAAGGTCCACTGTACCCCATCAGTTATGACAAAGGTCCACTGTACCCCATCAGGTAGGACAAAGGTCCACTGTACCCCATCAGTTATGACAAAGGTCCACTGTACCCCATCAGCTATGACAAAGGTCCACTGGACCCTATTAGGTATGACAAAGGTACACTGAGCCCCATCAAGTATGAAAAGGTTCACTGAACCCCATCAGGTAGGACAAAGGTCCACTGAACCCGATCAGGTATGACAAAGGTCAACTGAGCTCCTTCAGGTATGACAAAGGTCCACTGAACCTGATCAGGTATGGCAAATGTTCACTGAACCCCATCAAGTATGAAAAGGTCCACTGAACCCCATCAGGTATGACAAAGGTCCACTGAATACATCAGATATGACAAAGGTCCACTGTACCCGATCAGGTATGACAAAGGTCCACTGTACCTTATTAGGTATGACAAAGGTTCACTGAGCCCCATCAAGTATGAAAAGGTTCACTGTACCCCATCAGGTAGGACAAAGGTCAACTGAGCTCCTTCAGGTATGACAAAGGTCCACTGAACCTGATCAGGTATGACAAAGGTCCACTGAACCCCATCAGGTATGACAAAGACCGACCAAACCCCATCAAGTATGACAAATATCCACTGAACCCTATCAGGTATGAGAAAGGTCCACTGAGCCCCACCAGGCACAACAAAGGCCCACTGAACCCCATCAGGTATGACAAAGGTCCAATGAACCCCAAAAGGTATGACAAAGGTCCACTGAAGCTCACCAGACATGACAAAGATCCAATGAGCCCCATCAGGCATGACAACGTTCCTCTGTACATAGTGATTTCAGTAGATAATTGAAGGAACTTAGGAAACCATCCAACCAAGACTGGATTTATTAAAGAGCATACAACAGGGTGAAGGAAGGAAAAAAATGATTTCATATGTGGAAGACCGCCATGGGCCAGTCAGAGCAAAATACAAAATATCCAACAAATGTCCAAAAGCCAGAGCTGTACCCCTTGTCAGATCCCCCCCCCCCATACATAACATATTGCCCACCAGAACCCCCACCCATCCCACGCCAATATTGTAGAATCTGCAGTATATTGTAAATATCTAGCTGTGAATATTGTGTAACCAGTGATGGAGGTAGATATCTACAGTATATATAAGATACCACATCCCCCCAGTTGACTTATAGAAAATTAAGAGAATACAAGAAGTGGGACTTTTTTAGGTGCTTGTACTCTTCAAAAGGAAAATATCAATAAATCTTACTACAAGGACTGACAACCTGTGATGAATATCGTCCTAATCAGTACATAGATGGTACAAATCCAACAAGGTTGTGATAAAAATGTTGGCAGAGGGTGGGGAGCGTATCTCAACGCGTTTCACAGAAAAGCCACTCCAGGAGGTACAGAGGTGCTATTAATAGGAAGAAGGTTATTGGAAAATTGGACATCAATATTATTACAGAATACGAGGTACATATTAACCCAAATGGAGGAACAACATATACTCACAAATCATACATCATCTACTAGATATTCATGTGCAGGGAACGTCATACCCAAGGGAGGAATGGAGGACCCAGGGCCATATCAGAACAGGAAAGGATAAGGGACATGGTGTATGATGGGGTACATGGGGTCCCCATTGCCGACCCCTGCACCTGGAGGAAATGGGAGCCATTGAAAGTGAATACATTCCTAGATAAGCTGTACACCGACATTTCCAATACAAATTGATTGTAGGGCCAAGAAGATTGTCAAATTCAGCAACCACCACTCTCCTTTGTTGATGGATGGAACCGTAAAGGGCCTCTATGTCAATGGTTACCAGCCCCGCATCATCTGAGCTTTGTATGAAGTCCCTTGTATCCTGCACATAAGAGGGAACTGATACAATGAACGGTCTCAAGTAGTCATTGAGGTGCTTGTGTTTTCAGAGGTACAATTCCCGAAACTCTGGGGCGTCAAAGTGGTGATGGTACAGTTAGAGATGTATAACCCTCACCCCTTAAAGAGCCTGTTGATTTGTCCCTAGGATCTTCCCCCTGCTCTAGCACCCAGACACACAGTCTTAGTCACTCCTCCGGCCCAATAATCAGTCTAGGGAGTATTCTTTTTCTAGCTTTATTTAAAAAATGTGAACTTGGATGGATGCAGGGTGACCATGGGATACTCCAGCAACGTTAAGTAATAACCTGAGGACACTTATATTCCTCTTAGGACCTTTCAGCAGCAAACAGTGGGCTAACCTACACAGGGACACCATGAACATTGTCACAGGGACACCATGAACATTGTCCATTTTAACCACTTTACCGCCGGAGGATTTTCCTGCTTTACGTCCAGGCAATTTTTGCAACTTGGCACTGTGCGACTTTAACTGACAATTGCGCGGTCATGCAACGCTGTACCCAAACAAAATTTACGTCCTTTTTTTCCCACAAACAGAGCTTTCTTTTGGTGGTATTTGATCACCTGTGCGATTTTCATTTTTTGCGATATTAATAAAAAAACAGCGAAAATTTTGCAAAAAAATTGACATTTTCTACTTTGACAGTTAAAAAATATCCAATATATTCAATTTTTGTCATATATTTAGGCCAAAATAGTTAGCTACATGTTTTCGACAAAATAATTCTCAATGAGCGTATTTTTAACCGCTTTAAGACCGGAAGATTTTACCCCATTCCTGACCAGGCCATATTTTGCGATTCGGCACTGCGTTAGTTTAACAGACAATTGCGCGGTCGTGCGACGCTGTACCCAAATTAAATTGATGTCCTTTTTTCCCCCACAAATAGAGCTTTCTTTTGGTGGTATTTTATCACCTGTGAGATTTTTATTTTTTGAAAAAAAAGAGCAACAACTTTGAAAAAAAATATATATATTTTTTACATTCTGATATATAACATTCCCCAAAAAATTTAAAAATCAAAATTTTTTAACATTTTAGGCCAATTTGTTTTCTGCTACATATTTTTGGTAAAAAAAAAATCATAAAAAGCGTATTTTGATTGGTTTGCGCAAAAGTTATTGTGTTTACTAACTAAGGGAAAGATTTGTCATTTTTATTGTTAATTTTTTTTTACTAGTAATGGCGGCGATCTGCGATTTTCTTTGCGGTACTGCGACATTGCGGCAGACAGATCGGACCCCTAACTGACATTTTTGACACTTTAATGTCACTGGGGGGGACCAGTGACATTATTACAGTAATCAGTGCTATTCATATGCACTGTTACTGTAATAATGACACTGGCAGGGAAGGGGTTAACTTTATTAGTGATCAAGGGGTTAAGTGTGTCCCTAGGGGCGTGCGTCTAACTGTCAAGGGGCGTGGCTTGTGATGTAACCACAGAGACATACGATCCTACATAGCAGGATCGTATGATCTCTGCAGTTACATCAGGGAGAATGACAGGCGGCTTTGTTTACATCACCCGCCTGCCTTTCTCCCTCTGCAGCGGGAGATGGCGAGTGACCGGCGGACATCGGACCCGCCGGTCACTCGCGCGGGGATGCCCATGAACGAGCGGGGACGGGAGCGTGCCTTTCGGCGGCGCGCTCGTCCCCTATTGCCTCGCAGGCGAGTGACGTACCCATACGTCACTTTGCCTTCACAGGGCTGACTGCCGCAGTATATGTACTTGCGGTGGTCGGCAAGTGGTTGAGCACAGTTTGTCTCTGATGCAAGAGGGACAACAGCAGCACACAGTCACTGGGATCTCACACACCGAACCTGCACTCACTAATGTCCTTGGATAATTGAATGCCTCCTTCCAATATCTTCCAGACCCCTCTCCTGTGATTTCCTCAGACCAAATCCCAAAAGACGTCCCTCAGTCAGCTCCAGCAGGGTTCAATAGAGTGCCCCCCCAGCTAGCATAGCTGGGACCTCAATGAGCAGAGAGAGCAAAAAGCACAGAGAGGCAGCAGCACTTTAGGGTCGGATCTCTCCTCCTGGACAAGACCAAACCCCTGTATTACAGGCCCCATATTATTTATGCTCCCTCCCAACCACCACCTGAGCACCCCCCACAGGGACTGGCTGGAACTGCATAAATATTCAGCTGCTGATTAGACTCTCCCAACCCACTACATTCCAGAACCCCCCAGAAGGCAGGGGGAAGCAGGCAATTCTGCATGCGGTGAGACACAGAACAGACCAAAGTAATCACAAGCAGATCAACTGATTTACCTAACCTAGCACCTATCTAGGAGGGTGCTACAGGTGAACGCCTGTTTGGTGATATCAGGAAGCTAGTTCAGCTAATGCTAATTCTCATACAGCTAATGCTCATTCTCCTGCAGCTTCTGCTCATTCACGCACAGCTAATGCTTGTGCACATGTACCAGCACACAGATGAGCTCAGGCTAATGTCCAGCATACAATGACACATAGGAGCATTTCTGGGCGCCAGTGCACACCAGCGCGCATGTCTTCACGCATTGGCGCCAAATGGCCTATTTAAAAAAGACCCTGCTGGATGCTAACTGCTGGATGTTCCTCAGCTTCCCCCCTGTGATTCATGTTCCTGTGTTCTCCTTGTGCTGACTGATCTTCCACTGCTGATCGCCATTGCAATCCTCCGTCGCTTGGCTTCTGACCTTGGCTTGCCTCTGACTATTCTCTGCCTGATCTCCTGGTGCTGACCTTGGCTTGCCTTTGACTATTTTCTGCCTGATCTCCTAGTGCTGACCTTGGACTATTCTCTGCCTGATCTCCTGGTGCTGACCTCTGTATGCCTCTGACTATTCTCTACCTGATTTCCTGGTGCTGACCTCGGCTTGCCTCGGACTATTCTCTGCCTGATCTCCTGGTGCTGACCTTGGCTTGCCTTGGACTATTCTCTGCCTGATCTCCTGGTGCTGACCTCGGCTTGCCTCGGACTATTCTCTACCTGATCTCCTGGTGTTGACCTCGGCTTGCCTTGGACTATTCTCTGCCTGATCTCCTGGTGCTGACCTCGGCTTGCCTCTGACTATTCTCTACCTGATCTCCTGGTGCTGACCTTGGCTTGCCTCGCACTATTCTCTGCCTGATCTCCTGGTGCTGACCTTGGCTTGCCTCTGACTATTCTCTGCCTGATCTCCTGGTGCTGACCTTGGCTTGCCTTTGACTATTTTCTGCCTGATCTCCTGGTGCTGACCTCTGTATGCCTCTGACTATTCTCTACCTGATTTCCTAGTGCTGACCTTGGCTTGCCTCGGACTATTCTCTGCCTGATCTCCTGGTGCTGACCTTGGCTTGCCTTGGACTATTCTCTGCCTGATCTCCTGGTGCTGACCTCGGCTTGCCTCTGACTATTCTCTACCTGATCTCCTGGTGCTGACCTCGGCTTGCCTCGGACTATTCTCTGCCTGATCTCCTGGTGCTGACCTTGGCTTGCCTCGCACTATTCTCTGCCTGATCTCCTGGTGCTGACCTTGGCTTGCCTCTGACTATTCTCTGCCTGATCTCCTGGTGCTGACATTGGCTTGCCTTTGACTATTTTCTGCCTGATCTCCTAGTGCTGACCTTTGTATGCCTCTGACTATTCTCTACCTGATTTCCTGGTGCTGACCTCGGCTTGCCTCGGACTATTCTCTGCCTGATCTCCTGGTGCTGACCTCGGCTTGCCTCGCACTATTTTCTGCCTGATCTCCTGGTGCTGACCTTGGCTTGCCTTTGACTATTTTCTGCCTGATCTCTTAGTGCTGACCTCGGACTATTCTCTACCTGATCTCCTGGTGCTGACCTCTGTATGCCTCTGACTATTCTCTACCTGATTTCCTGGTGCTGACCTCGGCTTGCCTCAGACTATTCTCTGCCTGATCTCCTGGTGCTGACCTCGGCTTGCCTCTGACTATTCTCTACCTGATCTCCTGGTGCTGACCTCGGCTTGCCTCTAAATATTCTCTACCTGATCTCCTGGTGCTGACCTCGGACTATTCTCTGCCTGATCTCCTGGTGCTGACCTTGGCTTGCCTCGCACTATTCTCTGCCTGATCTCCTGGTGCTGACCTTGGCTTGCCTCTGACTATTTTCTGCATGATCTCCTAGTGCTGACCTCTGACTATTCTCTGCCTGATCTCCTGGTGCTGACCTCTGTATGCCTCTGACTATTCTCTACCTGATCTCCTGGTGCTGACCTTGGCTTGCCTCGGACTATTCTCTGCCTGATCTCCTGGTGCTGACCTCGGCTTGCCTCTGACTATTTTCTGCCTGATCTCCTAGTGCTGACCTTGGCTTGCCTTGCACTATTCTCTGCCTGATCTCCTGGTGCTGACCTTGGCTTGCCTCTGACTATTTTCTGCCTGATCTCCTAGTGCTGACCTCTGACTATTCTCTACCTGATCTCCTGGTGCTGACCTTGGCTTGCTACTGGACCTTGCTCTGCCTGCTTCCCTGGTATTGACCTTGGCCTGCCTCCTGGGCACGCTGCTGTCTCACGGTGTATAAACACTTCTCACCATGCCTACGTCCCTGACCGTGGCAGTCACCTGTTATCAAGCTACCAGCACCCATTCTTCTTTGAGCCTTGTACCTCTGCCACCACATTCAGGGGTGCTTGAACCAGAGCTGCAAGGGAGGTCCTCTCATCAACTTGGCCCCCAACCAAAGTATGTGTCAGGTACTTAGGGATTGGTTCTTAGATTGTGATTGGTTTACATTGTGATTGGTTTGTTGTGCTGCTATTGCCGTGCTGCTATTGCCATGATTTATCCAGGCATTAGTGTTTGCTTGCTGTATCTTTATGCACAGCTGATTTGTCCTTGATGGGGCGGGGAGGCTCACCCCCACCTCTCGTGTGTGGTGCAATGAGTGATTGTGTTGCGCATGGCGGGGGGGACGCGTGACGAAGGCACACCCAACCACGCCTCGTCAAAGTAGCGGATACCAGTGTTTGACATGGGGGGTTGAGATATGGACAACCGTACTTAGCTTATACTAGCTGAGGACTCATACTCTGGTGTAGCCCTGTGAGGAGATACGAGTTTGCTGCTGTCTCAATCCAGGTAATACATTCTCCATTCTGGGCAATGGGAGATTTTTCTGGTCAGTATATTGGTTCACATGTCAGTGGTCTATTTTCCAGAACTCTGGGTGTACACATGGACGCGGCATGGGCACAGTGCAACATCTTACTCATGGTTTTCTCCCCTCTCCATTTCTTTTGGGTATCAATGGGCTCAGAGAGGTCATACAATGTTAAGAATTGTGCCCTATAGAATTCTTTCACCTTCATTCTCTATATACAGATGTGTACTTTGCTGCTCCATGATCCTGGTTCTCTGGAGCTTTGGGTGCACTCATTGATGAATCCTGGGTGCAGCCTTATGACACTTTTCCACTGCAAGTACCGGCTAGTACCGGCTCGGCTCTACTCGGCCCTGCTTGGCCCGGTTTGCTTTTCCACTGCTGGTACCACATGGTATAGTGTCGGAACGGTTCGGTACTGTACGGTATAGGTTTGCTTTTCCACTAAAGTAGTACTAAAGTTAAGTTAGTGGGATAACAACGGGGTGGGTGGGATTCTCTGACCAATCAGTGGCTAGTAGTGACTGCATGCAAAGGATTGTGGGATATGGTACCAGTTTGGTACCTGTTGGAACCACAATCGAGTTAGGTACTGTTTTTTCAGAGCCGTACCGTACCGTACCGTTCGGTTCCATGCAGTGGAAAAGCAAACCTATACCGTACCGTACCGAACCGTTCCGACCCTATACCATGCGGTACCAGCAGTGGAAAAGCACAAAAGCGTGCCGAACCGTTACGGTTCCATGCAGTGGAAAAGCGCCATAACATCTAATCCCGGGTGCAGCCTAACATCTCATCTATAGTATGCCCCCCTCCCTATTTTGTTTTCTCTTTTAAGCCCCAATGGGATAAGTAAAGCAGTATTATGTTGAGCATGATGCCCCATTATCATTCTTTCTATATAGATGTATGGGATTGCTGATCTATGATCTTGGTCCCCATGTCCCTTATCCATTCCTCCCTCAGTTACGACAGTCCCTCCACATGAGTTGATATACTAATTTATGAGTATACATTGTTCTTCTAATATGGCAGCACAGTTATTGCGTTCCTCGTATTAATATTGATGTCAAATATTATAATAACCTTCTTTTGATTAATGGCACCTCTGTACCTCCGAAGAAGCTTTTCTGTGAAACGCGTTGAGAGACACTCCCCACCCTCTGCCAACATCGCATTTTAATCACGGCCTCATTGTATTTGTACCATTTATCCATGTGCCTATTAGGACGATATTTATCACAGGCTGACAGTCCCTGTAGTACTGTACCCATGAGTTATGACAATGCTCCACTGAACCTCACCAGGTCTACTCCACTGATTGAATTGGAATCTGCCCAGATAGTGGCTAATTAATGCTGAATAATTAAATTGAATATGGGGGAGATGATGAGTGTTTATCCTGATCTGCTTTTCCTCATGTGGAAGTTATAACACATGGGATATGTTTTTAGAGAAAGATTTTTTACGTATACCATCCAATAAATTAAGAATTGTTTTATTAATATGTTGTATCTGTGTGTTCCTTCCTGAGAGTAGAAAAAGAAAAAATTTCCCATTCCTTTTTTAGTCTTAAATTTCTATAAAGATGGGAATAATGAAACTTCCAAACCCAACAAAGCACCGCTATGACAAAGGTCTAATAAACCCCATCAGGTGTGACAAAGGTCCACTGAACCCCATCAGGTATGACAAATGCCCACTAAACCCCATCAGGTATGACAGAAGTCTACTGAACCCCATTAAATATGACAAAGATCCTCTGAACCACATCAGATATGGCAAAGGCCCACTGAACCTGATCAGGTATGACAAAAGTCTACTGAACCCCATCAGGTATGATAAAGGTTTACTGCTCCATCAGGTATGACAAAGTACCACTGAACCCATTCAGGTATGATAAAAGGTCTACTGAAACCCATTAGGTATCACAAAGGTCCACTGAACTCTATTAGATATGAACAAAGATCCACTGAACCCCATCAGGTATGACAAAGGTCCACTGAACCCCATCAGGTATGACAACGGTCCACTAAACCCTATTAGGTATGATAAGGGACCACTGAACCCCATCAGATATGAAAGGTCAACTGAACTCCATCAGGTATGACAAAGATCATCGGAACCCCATTAGGTATGACAAAGGTCCACTGAACACCATGGGGTATGACAAAGGTCCACTAAACCCCATTAGGTATGACAAACATCCTCTGAACCCCATGAGTTATGACAATGCTCCACTAAACATTACTAGGTCTACTAATTTTTTGTGAAGAATCAACAACAAGTGGGACACAATCATGAAGTGGAACGAAATTTATTGGATATTGGATAAACTGAAAAATTGGGCGTGCAAAATTATTCAGCCCCTTTACTTTCAGTGCAGCAAAAGTTCAGTGAGGATCTCTGAATGATCCAATGTTGACCTAAATGACTAATGATGATAAATAGAATCCACCTGTGTGTAATCAAGTCTCCGTATAAATGCACCTGCACTGTGATAGTCTCAGAGGTCCGTTTAAAGCACAGAGAGCATCATGAAGAACAAGGAATACACCAGGCAGGTCCGAGATACTGTTGTGGAGAAGTTTAAAGCCGGATTTGGATACAAAAAGATTTCCCAAGCTTTAAACATCCCAAGGAGCACTGTGCAAGCGATAATATTGAAATGGAAGGAGTATCAGACCACTGCAAATCTACGAAGACCTGGCCGTCCCTCTAAACTTTCAGCTCATACAAGGAGAAGACTGATCAGAGATGCAGCCAAGAGGCCCATGATCACTCTGGATGAACTGCAGAGATCTACAGCTGAGGTGGGAGACTCTGTCCATAGGACAACAATCAGTCGTATACTGCACAAATCTGGCCTTTATGGAAGAGTGGCAAGAAGAAAGCCATTTCTTAAAGATATCCATAAAAAGTGTTGTTTAAAGTTTGCCACAAGCCACCGGGGAGACACCAAACATGTGGAAGAAGGGGCTCTGCTCAGATGAAACCAAAATCAAACTTTTTGGCAACAATCCAAGAAGTTATGTTTGGCATAAAAGCAACACAGCTCATCACCCTGAACACACCATCCCCACTGTCAAACATGGTGGTGGCAGCATCATGGTTTGGGCCTGCTTTTCTTCAGCAGGGACAGGGAAGATGGTTAAAATTAATGGGAAGATGGATGGAGCCAAATACAGGACCATTCTGGAAGAAAACCTGATGGAGTCTGCAAAAGACCTGAGACTGGGACGGAGATTTGTCTTCCAACAAGACAATGATCCAAAACATAAAGCAAAATCTACAATGGAATGGTTCACAAATAAACATATCCAGGTGTTAGAATGGCCAAGTCAAAGTCCAGACCTGAATCCAATCGAGAATCTGTGGAAAGAACTGAAAACTGCTGTTCACAAACGCTCTCCATCCAACCTCACTGAGCTCGAGCTGTTTTGCAAGGAGGAATGGGCAAAAATTTCAGTCTCACGATGTGCAAAACTGATAGAGACATACCCCAAGCGACTTACAGCTGTAATCACAGCAAAAGGTGGCGCTACAAAGTATTTACTTAAGGGGGCTGAATAATTTTGCACGCCCAATTTTTCAGTTTTTTATTTGTTAAAAAAGTTTGAAATATCCAATAAATTTCATTCCACTTCATGATTGTGTCCCACTTGTTGTTGATTCTTCACAAAAAATTACAGTTTTATATCTTTATGTTTATAGCCTGAAATGTGGCAAAAGGTTGCAAAGTTCAAGGGGGCCGAATACTTTCGCAAGGCACTGTATGTGGATGTATCATCTACTATTATTAAGGATATAATAATGAAGGTGTGATAAATGGAAGGATCCTCCTGAGAGATGAAGATAACACTATATGGGAGTGTGGCAGCCATGTCTATATTAGATGTCGGTCTATTAGACTTCAGCACCTTGTTAGTGTTCTCCATTATTTTATGATGTGTAATAATTTTGTCTATGTGGATGATCTCCATCTATAAGACATTCTGATCTTCTAATTCATTTGTACAGATATACAGTAATCCTGGGTTGTGCAATGCGATGTGGAAAGATGTTCTATACAAAGAAAGTTTACAGAGTTTCCGTGTTTTTCTGAATCGTCTCTACTTGGAGGAGCTTAACCTTCACCAACAGACATTGCACAATTTGTACATCTTCAGACGTGAGGCAGAGCTCTGGAATTCAGGAAAAAAAACGTTTGTTCTATTAATTGGAGGTTCAATCAGTTGTGTCTGAACTCTTCACTGTACATTCTGTAGTATTATGTCATTATCGCTGAACTATTGCTGTACATTCTGGAGGATTAGGAGTATCTGGTGACTCTCTAGAACATTATGAGTGTAGGGACCTGATCTAGAATTGGAGTATCTCTAATCTAAATTAAGGCCACCGCTCACACCTAAGTGTATTGGAATTGTGGGCAGAATCACTACAAAATGTGTGATATGTTTGCGGTGCCATTATTTATTAATTACACCCCAAATGCAGTACGACTTTGCCGTGATTGTGGCACGACAAAGCGCGCAAAAATCAAGGAAAAACAAGCAACGCTAAACGTGCCTGGCTCAGTGCCAAATTTTGATACATGAGCTTCTTTGGCATGTTTTTGGAACGGAGGGAGGCCCAATAAAATTGAATGGTGCGGCTACAAAAATGCTCCACAAAAACGTGCAAAGAAAACGCAGAGCGGCAGCATTGCTCAAGAGTCGCTCAAGTGTGAATGCGGCCTTAGCGCTTGCAGCTTTGTGTTATCTGTGGTTGTTAGGTTTCTCCTAAGTCCAAGGACATTGCTTGTGCCTACAGCTGTTCAGTGCTCTCCAGTAAGGATGATCAAACTTTTGAAAAGTTCGGTTCGGCCAGAACACCCGAATTTCCCGAAAGTTCGGTTCGGATTCCAGAACCCTATTGAAATCAATGGGACCCGAACTTCAGGAATCAATAAACACCATTTTGAAGCCCTAAAACCCAATAAATGCCCCTAAAAAGTGCCTAGGGATCTGGGTCATGCTGCAGGGACTATGAATCAGGCAAAAAAAAGTTCTGAAAAATTGTCGTTTTTGATAGAGAGCCAATTATTGAAAAAATGTATTGAAAAAAAAAATGAGATTTCTTTGGATTTAGTGTCTGGGGGGTCTAAAAGGTGTACCTGGGAAGTTTCAGCTCTGTAGCGTGTCCAGAACCAGAAAAAAATTTGATTATTTTTCTTAGAATTTCAATAGCGCAGGGATGGGGCTACGCTCCTTTCACACCTATATGTGTGTGTATATATATATATATATATATATATATATATATATATATATATATATATATATATATATATGTGTGTGTGTATATATACCCCCTATACAGAAGTTCATATGTCATGCCTGTCTCCAAAGACACCCAAAAAATGCCCAATAAACGCCTGAAACAAAAACACCCAGGTGTGAAAGGACCCCATCCCTGCACTACTAAAAAGTCTAAGAAAAATTATCTTTTTTTTCTGGCGGTCACCCTGACAGGGATGAGTTCGGTCACCCTGGCATAGCAGTCAGTTCACCCTAGACTACATTACGGTCACCCTGACACTTCCAACACTTTCCCTACAGAAACTAGATTATTGAATCTAACTATAGTGGTATATAGAACCCTAACTACACTGCATATCCCTTTCCTCACACTAATAATTGCAAAATGACACTTTTGCAGCAGGAGTAACAGAAATGCTTCCACTCTCTTCCACAGCCTCTCTATTACAGTGCTAGAGATTTGGCGGGGCTATGTTATATACTGGGGGGCGTATTTACTACTGATTGGCCTCTGAACCCCCTAGTCACTCCAATCACATTTCTAGCATCCTCCTGCCCCCTCAATTGGCCTTTACTGATGTTTCTGGTCCAATCACGGGCTTTTAAATCTCAGTTCCTGTCCCATTGCATTTTGGGCGGTTCTGGTTGCCGAATTCCAAACTTTTACCGCAAAAAGTTCGGAATTCGGCCGAATTTTGAACAGCCAATGTTTGGGTCGAACCGATGGTAGACCCGAACTGTTCGATCACCCCTACTCTCCAGTAGATAAAGAGAGAAGATACAATGTATGACAATGTATGGGGTCCTGAATAGGTTTTCTGCCTCAGCCAATCACTGAGAGGTTAATGCCAGAGATGTGGGCCTAGAGAAGGAGATAAATATTTTGAAAGAGCTTCTAGAGGGATCCTTAGCTTCCCAGGTTTTGCCTGGAGAGGATGGAGTGGCGGAAGGTCCTTCCCTCTTGAGTCTTTGCCTGGGGAGGGTGTAGTGGGGGGAAGAAGGTTCCTGCCCTCCTAGTCTTCAGCTTGGTGAGAGTGTAGTGGTGGAAGGTTCGTTCCCTCCGAGTCTTTGCTTGGGAAGGATGTAGTGGGGAAAGGTCCTTCTCTTCTAGGCTTTGCCTGGAGAGGATGTAGTGGCGTAAGGTCCTTCTCTCAGAGTCTTTGCCTGGAGAGGATTTAGTGGTGGAATGTCCTTCCATCCGAATCTTTGCTTGGAGGGAATGTAGTGGTGGAAGGTCCTTCCCTCCGAGTCTTTGCCTTGAGAGGAGGTAGTGGTGGAAGGTCCTTCCATCCGAATCTTTGCCTGGAGGGAATGTAGTGGTGGAAGGTCCTTCCCTTCGAGTCTTTGACTGAAGAGGATGTATTGGTGGAAAGTTCCTTCCCTCCGAAGTCTTTGCCTAGAGGGAATGTAGTAGTGGAAGGTTCCTTCCATCCGAGTCTTTGCCTGGAGAGGATGTAGTGGGGAAAGGTCCTTCTCTCCTAGGCTTTGCCTGGAGAGGATATAGTGGTGGAAGGTCCTTCTCTCTGAGTCTTTGCCTGTAGAGGATGTAGTGGTGGAAGGTCCTTCCCTCCGAGTAATTGCCTGGAGAGGATGCAGTGGTGGAAGGTCGTTCTATCCAAGTCCTTGACTGGAGAGGATGTAGTGGTGGAAGGTCCTTCCCTCTGAGTAATTGCCTGGAGAAGATGCAGTGGTGGAAGGTCGTTCTGTCCAAGTCCTTGACTGGAGAGGATGTAGTGGTGGAAGGTCCTTCCATCTAAGTCTTTGCCTGGAGAGGATGTAGTGGTAGAAGGTCCTTCCATCTGAATCTTTGCTTGGAGAGGATGTAGTGGTATAAGGCTCCTTCCATCCTAATCTTTTACTGGAGAGGATGTAGTGGTATAAGGCTCATTCCCTTCTAATCTTTGCCTGGAGAGGATGTAGTGGTGGAAGGTCCTTCCATCCGAATCTTTGCTTGGAGAGGATGTAGTGGTTTAAGGCTCATTCCCTTCTAATCTTTGCCTGGAGAGGATGTAGTGGTGGAAGGTCCTTCCATCCGAATCTTTGCTTGGAGAGGATGTAGTGGTTTAAGGCTCCTTCCATCCTAATCTTTTACTGGAGAGGATGTAGTGGTGGAAGATCCTTCCCTCCGAGTCTTTGCCTGGGGAGGGTGTAGTGGTGGAAGAAGGTTCCTGCCCTCCAAGTCTTGGTGATGGTGTAGCTACAGAGGTGCAGTATTTTCCCCCCTGGGGCCTAGGCTCTTTTTGTGGAGGAAGAAGCCAGACCCAAGAAAGAGAGTTTTGTTCTCCTGGCTGGCTGCCTGTCTGGACCTAGACCACAAGTCTGTCACCATTGGTGAGTTGCTGGGTGCAACTACAGGGCAGATGACTGTTGGATAGAGAGGAGGACCCATTAATATTCACTAGCTCCGAACACGGCCATTGCTACCTGAGAAACCAACATGACCCCAACAAACCCACCTATAGGGGAGGTACAGAAATGTTTATAGTATTTCTGGAGGGCTCCGCTTGGCATATCAATACCAATCCTTTCTTTCCCTGAAATTAATCTCATTGAAACAACTCATTACACCTGGAGGAATTATACTTCATACGTACAAAACAAGGTGATTTTATAAAATAAATTGTCCTGTATATTCATTCTGTGCCAAAAGGGGCACAATCAAAGGTCATTATTTTCTCTTCAGGTCAATTGTTATTCATTCATAAAAGACAGAGTGGGTTGGGAAAATACCACATTATGGCCACTAGGTGGAGCTGACAATCATAGTGAATAAGTATTTATTTTGTAGGATCATCAGCTCCATCTAGTGGCCATAGAGGGGTATTTTCCTTCTTTTTTTTTAAACTCTATTTTGTACAATAGTGATTATAGATACATTATAATGTGGAGGGAGGAGCCTTATTTTTTGCACAATGGTGAATATATACAAATTGTAATGTGGAGGGAGGAGCCTCATTATTTGTACAACGGTGAATATATACACATTGTAATGTGGAGGGAGGAGCCTCATTATTTGTACAATGGTGAATATATATATATATATATATATAAACATTGTAATGTGGAGGGAGGAGCCTCATTACATATATAATAATATAATATATAGGACTTACTCCACAGTGAATAGGATGATCCCCACAGCGATGGAGAGGATGGAGCAGAAGACGACGGTCCACATGGCCTTGTATAAATTCTGAGTCACTGCATAGAAAGGGGGAGGGGGGTCAGGGGTCTTCCACCACAATTCTGTCCTAATGGTCACAGGAGCCGCCATCACCTCTGCTACACGCACTCCCAACATGGCGGGATCAACTTCCATTTCCTTTCAAAGTTTGTACCCCACACACCATGATTATTATTAATATTGATTTATATAGCACTCACATATTCTGTAGCGCTGTACAAAGCCAGGACACACAGGTGCTGTAATAATAACACTCTACCTATAACGCAGGTGAGATCCTGGCTCAGGACAGGAAGTGGGAGACGTTTTCCCAGCAGGGACACAGACAACAGTAAAAACCCGGCAGAGGTGACAACCCTTCCTAATGCTAACTATAAAGAATTAAAAAAATAAACTGTTTTGTCTGGAGTTGGGTTAGAGCTGCGACAGTTGCCTCTTACAGACAGGTACTCTTTAATGCCCCCTCCCCCGGATAACATGGACTCTCACCTGGGTAGCAGATCTCATCACTCAGACACTTTGTCCTCCTCAGCTGGCACACCGTACAGTTATAGAGGATCTTCGTATTCCCTGGAGGGGGGGGGGGGGGGAGGGACAGAGAGACACCCATCAATAATAATGATAACATATGACTGGGAATATACCTGACACACAAGATGACCTGTCATAAAGTCCTACTGCTAAGGGGAAGAATATACCCAACGCACATCTGACATTCAATAATAACCCCCAGCATTGGGGTCAGTGTGTGCCATAATAACCTCAGAAGATGCAATAAAAACCCCCAGCATTGGTGTCAGTGGATGTAAAAATAACCCCAACATTGGTGTCACTGATCACAATAATAACCCTCCACATTGGTGTCACTGATCACAATAATAGCCCCCAACATTGGTGTCAGTGATCACAATAATAGCCCCCAACATTGGTGTCAGTGATCACAATAATAGCCCCTCACATTGGTGTCAGTGAATACTATAATAACTCCCCTACATTAGTGTCAGTGACTGCAATAAAAACCCCCCACATTGGTGTCAGTGAATACTATAATAACCCCCCACATTGGTGTCAGTGATCACAATAATAACCCCAACATTGGTGTCAGTGGACGCAATAATAGCCCCAACATTGGTGTCAATGATCACAATAATAACTCTCAACATTGGTGTCAGTGATCACAATAATAACCCCAACATTGGTGTCAATGATCACAATAATAACTCCCAACATTGGTGTCACTGATCACAATAATAACTCCCAACATTGGTGTCAGTGATCACAATAATAACCCCCCAGCATTGGTGTCAGTGATCACAATAATAACCCCAACATTGGTGTCACTGATCACAATAATAACCCCCCACATTGGTGTCAGTGATCACAATAATAACCCCCCACATTGGTGTCAGTGATCACAATAATAACCCCCAACATTGGTGTCACTGATCACAATAATAACCCCCCACATTGGTGTCAGTGATCACAATAATAACCCCCCACATTGGTGTCAGTGATCACAATAATAACCCCCCACATTGGTGTCAGTGGACGCAATAATAGCCCCAACATTGGTGTCAATGATCACAATAATAACCCCAACATTGGTGTCAGTGATCACAATAATAACCCCCCAGCATTGGTGTCAGTGATCACAATAATAACCCCCAACATTGGTGTCAGTGATCACAATAATAACCCCCCAGCATTGGTGTCAGTGAGTGCTAAAAAAAAACACAGCATTGGTGTCAGTGGACGCAATAATAACCCCCAACATTGGTGTCAATGATGGGTAGTGGCTTTGCAATTGGCTAGTAATGGCATCAATTGCCAAGTACCCACCCCGCTCCAGTCCTGCTAGAACATTGCCCTTCCAGCTGAGACTGTACCCTCCACCATATTGTGCCCCCCCCCCTCCATGCCAGGGGCCTCCACATGACATTCCCTTCCCAAGGAAGGAATGTCCACATATACAGTATGAGTGGAATTGCTGCACTTTACTGATGGAACTCAGAGAATGACCTTACAGTCACATCACATCGACATACAATCCAGAGTCACATGACATCACACAGTCAATCACGTTTAGTGGAGGGTCCGCAGCAGTCACATGTGAAAGCATATGCAGCACTTTAACCAGAGTCTCTCCTTCCATCCGGGGTCATTAGCACTCACAGGACTGGGCTTTCTGTAGTCCCCTCCTCCAGGGACCCTCCAGGAGGACTCTTGGCCTGGCCTAAAAGACCTTTTGCAAACCACCCTAGCCCCCACCTCCATAAAGAGTCAGAAAGTCCACAGCCAGCTCTTCCTGGGTGCAGGTTTGCTCCTCCCTGACCCCCTGCCCTGTCCAGGGCCTCCATGTGCTGGTTACATCTGTGCTGGTGAAGGGGCTCCAAGCCTAATAGGGCTCCTCCCAACCTGGCTTATAACTGAGCGCTCACTCATCCATGACATCACTGCAGGAGGGCTCTAACTAAAAGGGGCCTAGCACCTGATGACACTGTCTGCTGTAACCAGAATCAATGCTGGCACAGAGCCACCTACTGGCAGACTAGCTAACTGCACCTGCCTACACACTGACCACCATTCTAATGTACAGTGAGCTGTAGATATAATAATTATTTCCTGGGACCAGAAGAGTTATTTTTAAGGGTTCCTGTCTGCTAGAAAGAAACTACAGGCAGACCGCCCAGACAGTCCTTATTGGACTGCTAAGATAATAAATCATATGTCACAGTGGTGGGATTGCCATGGACATGACAGCTGACAGGAAACTGTGCCATGGTCACCTAATAGATATTACCCAAAAAATTGGGACACCTGCCTTTACACACACATGAACTTTAATGGCATCCCAGTCTTAGCCCGTAGGGTTCAATATTCAGTTGGCCCACCCTTTGCAGCTATAACATCTTCAAGGTGTAGGAGTGTGTCTATGGGAATGTTTGACCAGAAGCCTCTTCCAGAAGCGCATTTGGGAGTTCAGGCACTGATTTTGGATGAGGAGGCCTGGCTCGCCGTCTCCGCTCTAATTCATCCCAAAGGTGTTCTATCGGGTTGAGGTCAGGACTCTGTGCAGGCCAGTCAAGTCCCTCCACCCCAAACTCGCTCATCCATGTCTTTATGGACCTTGCTTTGTGCTCTGGTCCAAATCATTTGGTGAAAGGGGGGTTATGGCATAAGGGTGTTTTTCAAGGGTTGGGCTTGGCCCCTTCTTAATTCCAGTGAAGAGAACTCTTAAGGCGTCAGATTACCGAGACATTTTCGACAATTTCTTGCTCCCAACTTTGTGGTAAGAGTTTGGGGACGGCCCCTTCCTGCTCCAACATGACTGCGCACCAGTGCACAAAGCAAGGTCCATAAAGACATGGATGAGCGAGTTTGGGGTGAAGGAACTTGATTGGCCTTCACAGAGTCCTGACCTCAATCCGATAGAAAACCTTTGGGGTGAAGTAGAGCGGAGACTGCAAGCCAGGCCCTCTCCCCAACATCAGTGCCAGACCTCACAAATGGAAAAATGGTCAAACATTCCCATAGACACACTCCTAAACCTTGTGGACAGCCTTCCCAGAAGAGTTGAAGCTGTTATAGCTGCAAAGGGTGGGTCAACTCAATATTGAAATCTATGGACTAAAGACGTGGATGAGTGGGTTTTGGGTGGAGGAACATGGTTGGCCTGCACAAAGTCCTGACCTCAACCTGATAGAACACCTTTGGGATGAAGTAAAGACAAGACTGCGAGCCAGGCTTTCTTGTCCACATCACTGCCTGACCTCACAAATGCCCTTCTGGAAGAATGGTCAAACATCCCCATAGACACACTTCTAAACCTTGTGGACAGCCTTCCCAGAAGAGTTGAAGCTGTTATAGCTGCAAAGGGTGGAGCCAACTCAATATTGAACTACGGACTAAATAAAGACATGGATGAGAGAGTTTGGGGTGGAGCAACATGGTTGGCCTGCACAGAGTCCTGACCTCAACCCTATAGAACACCTTTGGGATGAATTAGAGCAGAGACTGCGAGCCAGGCTTTCATGTCCACATCAGTGCCTGTCCTCACAAATGCGCTTCTGGAAGAATGGTCAAACATTCCCATAGACACTCCTAAACCTTGTGGACAGCCTTCCCAGAAGAGTTGAAGCTGTTATAGCTGCAAAGGGTGGAGCCAACTAAATATTGAACCCTACGGACTAAGACTGGGATGCCACTAAAGTTCATGTGTGTGTAAAGGCAGGCGTCCCAATACTTTTGGTAATACAGTGTATATAGAGAGGCGTCCCAATACTTTTGGTAATATAGTGTATACAGAGAGGCGTCCCAATACTTTTGGTAATACAGTGTACATCTCTCGGCTGGATGTGGTCGGCTCTGGTTTGCCCATTTCCAGCAGCATGACCCCACACATGCCTGAGCTCAGCCACATTAAGTGACCCCAGCTATATAAATCCAAATTTGGCAACCATGTAAACCCAAAGGTTGGCGGCATCTCAAAGTCCTCCACCAACAGAACGATCGTTATATATTCACAAATGGTGCTCTGCTGGAGGTTGTTTTTTTACAGAGGAACCCTCAAACAAATCAAACAAGTTTACTAATACATCTTTCTGCCATGCTTCTTTCGCTTGCCATCCCCTGAGAGCTCAACAATAATCCAGAACTGGAGGGGGAGGGTTATATTTGATTGGCTAAGGATCAAGGAGGTCATTCCCTTCTCAGCTTCATCCAACCATCAGCCAAGTCTTCTAGCCGGCCCCTTATATTTGGAGAGATCGGGGTAAATGCTCGTCATCCCCTTCCGGGACAACAGCCCTGAATATCCCCAATACACAGGAGTCACTAAATAGCACAAATATGGAGGAAGAGGGGGGTACTTACTGCACAGCGGGGGGCACATCACTGAAAAGAGAAGAAAGAGAAGACATTGTGAGTGCAAATATCACATTCTGTCCCAAACCCGCTATAATCTCAGGGAAGGCTGCAGGAGGAACCTATAGTGAGGAAGAATATATACTATATATAAAATGTATACAGTATATATGGGGTCGGCCTCACCTAAAGCTACAGTGGCCCATCCAAACCCAATGTTTGTAGCTAGGCTTCATTTTTATTATCTGGGCTTGTTAGATGTCTCCTAAGCCCAAGGACATTGATTTCATATGCAAGCTTCTGAGGAGTGCTCCTCAGTATATATAGATAGAAGATACAATGTATAGGATTTGGAATATTTATTATACCTTGGCAAATCATTGAGGGTTTCATGCCAGTGATGTGAGCTAGGGAAGGATATAAAGGTTCAAAGAAACCTTCTAGAAGGGCCCTTCACCTCCCAGACTGCTGCTTAGGGAGGATGTAGCTCCAGAAGGGTCCTACCCTCTCAGGCTTTGCCTAGAGAAGATGCAGGTCCAGAGGCCCTTACCTCCCAGTCCCAGGCTTTGCCTAGAGTAGATGCAGGTCCAGAAGGGTCCTTCCCTCTCAGGCTTTGCCTAGAGAAGATGTGAGTCCAGAGGCCCTTACCTCCCAGGCTTTGCCTAGAGAAGATGTGAGTCCAGAGGCCCTTACCTCCCAGGCTTTACCTAGAGAAGATGTGAGTCCAGAGGTCCTTTCCTCCCAGGCTTTGCCTAGAGAAGATGTGAGTCCAGAGGTCCTTACCTCCCAGGCTTTGCCTAGAGAAGATGTGAGTCCAGAGGCCCTTACCTCCCAGGCTTTGCCTAGAGAAGATGTGAGTCCAGAGGCCCTTACCTCCCAGGCTTTGCCTAGAGAAGATGTGAGTCCAGAGGCCCTTTCCTCCCAGGCTTTGCCTAGAGAAGATGTGAGTCCAGAGGTCCTTACCTCCCAGGCTTTGCCTAGAGAAGATGTGAGTCCAGAGGTCCTTACCTCCCAGGCTTTGCCTAGAGAAGATGTGAGTCCAGAGGCCCTTACCTCCCAGGCTTTGCCTAGAGAAGATGTGAGTCCAGAGGCCCTTTCCTCCCAGGCTTTGCCTAGAGAAGATGTGAGTCCAGAGGTCCTTACCTCCCAGGCTTTGCCTAGAGAAGATGTGAGTCCAGAGGTCCTTCCTTCCCAGGCTTTGCCTAGAGAAGATGTGAGTCCAGAGGTCCTTACCTCCCAGGCTTTGCCTAGAGAAGATGTGAGTCCAGAGGCCCTTACCTCCCAGGCTTTGCCTAGAGAAGATGTGAGTCCAGAGGCCCTTACCTCCCAGGCTTTGCCTAGAGAAGATGTGAGTCCAGAGGCCCTTACCTCCCAGGCTTTGCCTAGAGAAGATGCAGGTCCAGAGGTCTATACCTCCCAGGCTTTGCCTAGAGAAGATGTGAGTCCAGAGGTCTATACCTCCCAGGCTTTGCCTAGAGAAGATGTGAGTCCAGAGGTCTATACCTCCCAGGCTTTGCCTAGAGAAGATGTGAGTCCAGAGGCCCTTACCTCCCAGGCTTTGCCTAGAGAAGATGCAGGTCCAGAGGCCCTTACCTCCCAGGCTTTGCCTAGAGAAGATGTGAGTCCAGAAGGGTCCTTCCCTCTCAGGCTTTGCCTAGAGAAGATGTGAGTCCAGAGGCCCTTACCTCCCAGGCTTTGCCTAGAGAAGATGTGAGTCCAGAGGCCCTTACCTCCCAGGCTTTACCTAGAGAAGATGTGAGTCCAGAGGTCCTTTCCTCCCAGGCTTTGCCTAGAGAAGATGTGAGTCCAGAGGTCCTTACCTCCCAGGCTTTGCCTAGAGAAGATGTGAGTCCAGAGGCCCTTACCTCCCAGGCTTTGCCTAGAGAAGATGTGAGTCCAGAGGCCCTTACCTCCCAGGCTTTGCCTAGAGAAGATGTGAGTCCAGAGGCCCTTCCCTCTCAGGCTTTGCCTAGAGAAGATGTGAGTCCAGAGGCCCTTGCCTCCCAGGCTTTGCCTAGAGAAGATGTGAGTCCAGAGGTCCTTACCTCCCAGGCTTTGCCTAGAGAAGATGTGAGTCCAGAGGCCCTTACCTCCCAGGCTTTGCCTAGAGAAGATGTGAGTCCAGAGGCCCTTTCCTCCCAGGCTTTGCCTAGAGAAGATGTGAGTCCAGAGGTCCTTACCTCCCAGGCTTTGCCTAGAGAAGATGTGAGTCCAGAGGTCCTTCCTTCCCAGGCTTTGCCTAGAGAAGATGTGAGTCCAGAGGTCCTTACCTCCCAGGCTTTGCCTAGAGAAGATGTGAGTCCAGAGGCCCTTACCTCCCAGGCTTTGCCTAGAGAAGATGTGAGTCCAGAGGCCCTTACCTCCCAGGCTTTGCCTAGAGAAGATGTGAGTCCAGAGGCCCTTACCTCCCAGGCTTTGCCTAGAGAAGATGCAGGTCCAGAGGTCTATACCTCCCAGGCTTTGCCTAGAGAAGATGTGAGTCCAGAGGTCTATACCTCCCAGGCTTTGCCTAGAGAAGATGTGAGTCCAGAGGCCCTTACCTCCCAGGCTTTGCCTAGAGAAGATGCAGGTCCAGAGGCCCTTACCTCCCAGGCTTTGCCTAGAGAAGATGTGAGTCCAGAGGCCCTTACCTCCCAGGCTTTGCCTAGAGAAGATGTGAGTAAAAAGGTCCTTCCTTCCTAGACTTAGCCTAGAGAAGATAGAAGTCTAGAGGTCCTTGCCTCCCAGGCTTTGCCTAGAGAAGATGTGAGTCCAGAGGCCCTTCCCCCCAAGCTTTGCCCTGAGACGATGTGAGTCAAAAGGTCTTTCCTTCCTTGGCTTAGCCCAGAGAAGATGTGAGCCCAGAGGTCCCTCATTCCCAGGCTTTGCCTAGAAAAAATGTGAGCCTAGAGGTTCTTTCCCCCCTAGGCTTTGCATGGAGATGATGTGAGTCACAAGGTCTTTCCTTCCTAGGCTTAGCCCAGAGAGGATGTGAGTCCAGAGGTCCCTCATTCCAAGGACTTCTTAGCAGGACCTATGGTGTGCTTAGGGTTTCCAGCAGAAATATTAATACATCCTAAGATATCCTTATTACAATGAATGAGATTTGTTGCAAGACATCAGTCATGGTTTTCCATCTAGATTAGATATTCTGATGGCTGGGAGCAGGAAAGGAGATGGAGATAAGTGTTATTTACCTGGCTCAGCCACCTCAGCCCAATCCAATGCTCCTCTCTAGGTGGAGTCATCCTACAATTTGTTTGGACCACAGCCTTGCCATTCTATAGTAACATACATGAATCCATCATATATGGACTCCATACCACTGTGTGCATATTCCACCAGCTTCACTTCATGGAGCCAATCCCAGTAGTCAGCAATCTGGAGTTGATCCCGGGAGATCTCTGGGAAGGAGAGGATGGATCATGACTCAGAAGGTAATAATCCAATAGTGGGGTGTCAGAAAGATTAAATCAATCTTGGAAATAATAAATATCTTTGTATTTACCGAACGCTCTGAAAACCCGATGTGTCTTCTCTGTGATAGTGAACACATCATCTTCATCTGAAAGACATGAGGACATGGAATATAGATCAAGAAGAAGAAGAATGAGAGAACGGGGACAGTGAAGGAGCATGATTGGTAGACTACGAGGATGGAGGAAGATGACGGAGAGGACAGTGATGGTACATGATGGTTAGACTATGAGGATGGAGGAAGATGATGGAGAGGACAGTGATGGTACATGATGGTTAGACTAGGAGGATGGAGGAAGATGATGGAGAGGACAGTGATGGTACTTGATGGTTAGACTATGAGGATGGAGGAAGATGATGGAGAGGACAGTGATGGTACATGATGGTTAGACTATGAGGATGGAGGAAGATGAAGGAGAGGACAGTGATGGTACATGATGGTTAGACTAGGAGGATGGAGGAAGATGATGGAGAGGACAGTGATGGTGTATGATGGTTAGACTATAAAGATGGAGGAAGATGATGGAAGGGAAAATGATGGTGCATGATTGGTAGACTAAGCAAATGGAAAAAGATGATGGAGAGGACAGTAATGGTACATGATGGGTACACTAAGAGGATGGAGGAAGATGATGGAGAGGACAGTGATGGTACATGATGGGTACACTAAGAGAATGGAGGAAGGTGATGGAGAGGACAGTGATGGTACATGATGGGTAGACTAAGAGGATGGAGGAGGATGATGAAGAGGACAGTGATGGTACATGATGGTTAGACTAGGAGGATGGAGGAAGATGATGGAGAGGACAGTGATGGTACATGATGGTTAGACTAGGAGGATGGAGGAAGATGATGGAGAGGACAGTGATGGTACATGATGGTTAGACTATGAGGATGGAGGAAGATGATGAAGAGGATAGTGATGGTACATGATGGTTAGACTATGAGGATGGAGGAAGATGATGGAGAGGACAGTGATGGTACATGATGGTTAGACTATGAGGATGGAGAAAGATGATGGAGAGGACAGTGATGGTGTATGATGGTTAGACTATAAAGATGGAGGAAGATGATGGAAAGGAAAATGATGGTGCATGATTGGTAGACTAAGCAAATGGAAAAAGATGATGGAGAGGACAGTAATGGTACATGATGGGTACACTAAGAGGATGGAGGAAGATGATGGAGAGGACAGTGATGGTACATGATGGGTACACTAAGAGAATGGAGGAAGGTGATGGAGAGGACAGTGATGGTACATGATGGGTAGACTAAGAGGATGGAGGAGGATGATGAAGAGGACAGTGATGGTACATGATGGTTAGACTAGGAGGATGGAGGAAGATGATGGAGAGGACAGTGATGGTACATGATGGTTAGACTAGGAGGATGGAGGAAGATGATGGAGAGGACAGTGATGGTACATGATGGTTAGACTATGAGGATGGAGGAAGATGATGAAGAGGATAGTGATGGTACATGATGGTTAGACTATGAGGATGGAGGAAGATGATGGAGAGGACAGTGATGGTACATGATGGTTAGACTATGAGGATGGAGAAAGATGATGGAGAGGACAGTGATGGTGTATGATGGTTAGACTATAAAGATGGAGGAAGATGATGGAAAGGAAAATGATGGTGCATGATTGGTAGACTAAGCAAATGGAAAAAGATGATGGAGAGGACAGTAATGGTACATGATGGGTACACTAAGAGGATGGAGGAGGATGATGGAGAAGACAGTGATGAGACATGATGGGTACACTAAGAGAATGGAGGAAGGTGATGGAGAGGACAGTGATGGTACATGATGGGTACACTAAGAGAATGGAGGAAGGTGATGGAGAGGACAGTGATGGTACATGATGGGTACACTAAGAGAATGGAGGAAGGTGATGGAGAGGACAGTGATGGTACATGATGGGTAGACTAAGAGGATGGAGGAGGATGATGGAAAAGGACAGTGATGGTACATGATGGGTACACTAAGAGAATGGAAGAAGATGATGGAGAGGACAGTGATGAGACATGATGGTTAGACTATGAGGATGGAAGAAGATGATGGAGAGGACAGTGATGGAACATGATGGTTCGACTATGAGGATGGAGAAAGATGATGGAGAGGACAGTGATGGTGTATGATGGTTAGACTATAAAGATGGAGGAAGATGATGGAAAGGAAATGATGGTGCATGATGGGTAGACTAAGCAAATGGAAAATGATGATGGAGAGGACAGTAATGGTACATGATGGGTACACTAAGAGGATGGAGGAGGATGATGGAGAAGACAGTGATGAGACATGATGGGTAGACTAAGAGAATGGAGGAAGATGAGGGAGAGGACAGTGATGGTACATGATGGTTAGACTACGAGGATGGAGGAAGATGATGAAGAGGACAGTGATGGTACATGATGGGTACACTAAGAGGATGGAGGAAGATGATGGAGAGGACGGTGATGGAACATGATGGTTAGACTAGGAGGATGGAGGAAGATGATGGAGAGGACAGTGATGGAACATGATGGTTAGACTAGGAGGATGGAGGAAGATGAGGGAGAGGACAGTAATGGTACATGATGGTTAGACTACGAGGATGGAGGAATATGATGAAGAGGACAGTGATGAGACATGATGGGTACCCTAAGAGGATGGAGGAAGATGATGAAGAGGACGGTGATGGAACATGATGGTTAGACTAGGAGGATGGAGGAAGATGATGGAGAGGACAGTGATGGAACATGATGGTTAGACTACGAGGATGGAGGAAGATGATGGAGAGGACAGTGATGGAACATGATGGTTAGACTAGGAGGATGGAAGAAGATGATGGAGAGGACAGTGATGAAGGACAGACCTGAAGAAGGAGCAGGGATGGATGATGATAATAAAAAAGGGGAAGAACCAGAAGAAGGAAACTAATGGGATGTCAGATGAAGATATAATAAAAGATGGAGAGGACAGTGATGTGGTATGAAGTATACAGAACATTCAGAGGAAGCAGAGGACCGAGAGGAGAGGAGTAGTAGTGAAGACAAGATTAAAAAACAAAGAGATGACTATAGTGATATACCCAGAAGAAGTGGATGGGGTTATGGGGGGGGGGCAATGGTTGAGGACGCAGAGGTGGGAGATATTAGATTCAGAAGAAGTAGATGGAGTTATGGAGAGAAAACTGAGGTTGAGGACAAAGAGGTGAGAGGTGGAGGGTAGAACCAGGAATAGTGGATGGGGTTAAAGGGAACAGTGGAGTACGAAGTGGTGGAAGGTGAAGACTGAAACCAGAAGAAGTGGATGGCGTATGAGGAGAGAAGAGCAGTGGAGGACATAGCGGTGAGAGGTGAACACTGGATCCAGAAGTAGTGTATACAATGATATAGACAGAGAATAGTAGTTGAGGACTGTGACAGGAGTCACTTTGGGCATGGGGGTTGTGGACCCCAAATTCCTTTAAAGAGGTTGGGAGGCACCATGTCCAGCCTTGTGTGGCTTTCTTAGGTTTAAGTCACCCTGCATCTTTTATGGATGCAGGGTGACCGGGAGGGTGGTGAACACTGAGAATATGGTTGGGACTACTTCAAATGGGACAGTAATATGCATTACCAGTATCTCTCAGGAAATATGAAGATCTATCTTATTCCTATACACTGTAAGGCACAGGAAGTGCAACTCCTAATTTGGGCGTCCAGGAACTTGGAGAGACACCATGTCTGCTAATAAATGTGTATTAGCTGCAGAGAAGGGGGGGGATTGTTTCCAGCAGCCCCTCCTAAAGAATGCCTACTGATTAACTAAGGGCTTTTGTCTAAAATAGGACAGTATGTTAATTGGGTCTGAGACTATTGATAAGTATGTTAATGAGCTCACCTGGCTGTCTACTAAGGAATGTAATTACACAGTCATTGTTCATGTGGTATTCTCAAAGTATATATAAATGCTGTGTTTTTTTTAATAAAGGAGAAGAGAGTTATTCTCAGTTGACCTCAATTCGGAGCCTTGTCTCGTACTTGGGGGGGAGTTATTTGTATGGGCTTCATGTATGGCGGATTGGAGTGGTCGATAGATGTCCTGGTGTTCGGGAGCGGATTATCCTAGACGACTGTAACCCCTTTCATACTTTGGGGTGTCGTTACAAGGACAAAGAGGTGGAAGGTGATAATTAGATCTAGGAGATTTGGATGGGAGAGAGAAAAGCGGTGGAGGACACAGAAGTAGAAGGCAAAGATTAGATCCAGAAGATGGGGCTATAGGGAGGGAACAGTGGTGGAGGACACAGGAACAGGAATAGGAGAGGAAAATTGGATCCAGAAGTATGCAATGATGAGAGAATAGCTGTGGAGGATAAAGAGATGGAAGATAAAGATTAGATCCAGAAGAAGTAGGTGGGGATGTAGGGAGAGAAGAGCGGTGGAGGACACCGGTAGGAGATACAAATAAGACCCAGGAAGTAGATGGGGTCACAAATAGAGAAGAGAGGTTGAGGACACAGGGATGGGAGGTGAATATTAGATCCAGAAATACACAATAATATGGAGTGAGAAGGGCAGTGGAGGACCAAAAGATGAGAGGTGAACATTGGATCCAGAAGAAGTAGTAGATGAAGTTATTATGGAGAGAGAACAGTGATTGAGGACACATAGGTGGGACAAGAAAATGAGATCCAGAAGAAGTATATGGGGTCGTGGATAGAGAACAGAAGTTGAGGACAGAGACATGACACCTGAAGATTAGACCCAGAAGAAGTAGATGTGGTTATAGAGGGAAAATAGCAGTTGAGTATACAGAGGTGGGAGATAGGCGATCCAGAAGAAGTAGGTGGGGCTATAAGGAGATAAAAGAAGTGGAAGATTGAGAGGTGGGAGATAAAGATTAGGTCCAGAAGAGATAGACGGGGCTATAGGGAGAGAACGGAGGTGGAGGACAAAGAGGTGAGACATAAGGACAGTGGCGGCTGGTGCTCAAAATTTTTGGGGGGGCGCAAAAAGAAAAATTTGCGGCACAAAAACACGGTAAAAAAATTGCGTGACTTTGACCAACTTGGGAACCATCTTCTACCAGGCCGCTGTGTGCCATTTACTATTAATAAATATATAGTGTCACTGCTAAGCAGGCTGCTGGCCTGGCACTATATATTTATTAATAGTAAATGGCACACAGCGGCCTGGTAGAAGATGGTATAAAACTCAGTAAAATTATTAAAACAGAAAGTTAATATTCTGAAGAGGAGTAATTGTCCTATGAAAAGCAATGCCATTTAAAAAGTTAAATAATTTAGAGCCTGCACACTGAATTCTCATAAATTAGTAAATGTCTGCACATGAAGTAACTCCAACACAGATATACGTATATATATATACTGTACACAGGCTGTTAATATTTATAGGCCACAGATACCCTGTGTATGTAGGCCTTAGACATGACCAGCGTGCCGTGCCCCCATCATCAGTGACCAGCGTGCAGTGCCCCCAACAATGCAGTGAACAGCGTGCCGTGCCCCCAACAATGCAGTGACCAGAGTGCCGTGCCCCCATCATCAGTGACCAGCGCGCCATGCCCCCATCAATGCAGTGACCAGCGCGCCGTGCCCCCATCAATGCAGTGACCAGCGTGCCGTGCCCCCATCATCAGTGACCAGCGTGCCGTGCCCCCATCAATGCAGTGACCAGCGTGCCGTGCCCCCATCATCAGTGACCAGCGTGCCGTGCCCCCATCAATGCAGTGACCAGCATGCCGTGCTCCCATCAATGCAGTGACCAGCATGCCGTGCTCCCATCAATGCAGTGACCAGCGTGCCGTGCCCCCATCAATGCAGTGACCAGCGTGCCGTGCCCCCATCAATGCAGTGACCAGCGTGCCGTGCCCCCATCAATGCAGTGACCAGCATGCCGTGCTCCCATCAATGCAGTGACCAGCGTGCCGTGCCCCCATCAATGCAGTGACCAGCGTGTCGTGCCCCCATCAATGCAGTGACCAGCGTGCCGTGCCCCCATCAATGCAGTGACCAGCATGCCGTGCCCCCATCAATACAGTGACCAGCGTGCCGTGCCCCCATCAATGCAGTGACCAGCGTGTCGTGCCCCCATCATCAGTGACCAGCGTGCCGTGCCCCCATCAATGCAGTGACCAGCGTGCTGTGCCCCCATCAATGCAGTGACCAGCGTGCCGTGCCCCCATCAATGCAGTGACCAGCGTGCCGTGCCCCCATCAATGCAGTGACCAGCGTGCCGTGCTCCCATCAATGCAGTGACCAGCGTGCCGTGCCCCCATCAATGCAGTGACCAGCTTGTCTGCCGTGCCCCCCCATCAATGCAGAGACCAGCGTGCGTGTGTGCCCCCTTCAAAGCAGTGTGTGGGCCGGGCCCCCCCTGAGGCATCACTTCACTTACCTCTCACAGGCAGTCACCGCGTGCTGCTGCTGAGTCGGCCCGGAGTCTTCTGACGACAGACGAGAAGAAGTACACTACTACTCGAGACAAACGAGTTCCTCTTCTTCCTCATGCGCCGGCTCTCCTCTGGTCTGACGGCGCCGGCAGGCGGGAAGGTGATGATGTGACGCCGGGACGGTGAGTGACTGACACACGCACTGCCCCCGCGCGTCACGTCACCCGGCCACGGGATGTCCTCCTGTGTGATTGGTCCAGGCTGGAGCCTGGACCAAACACAGCCAGGACATCACTAAAGTGGGGAGTGTCGGGGCGCATTGCTCTGTGCCCCAATGACCCCCAGAAGGCCGCCAATCGCCGCCTCTGCTGCACGCATAGCCACCAGTAGGTCCGGCACCCCTAGTGGGCTGAAAATTTTTTTTTTTTTTTTTTCTTTGGCCACAGATTGGGGGGGTGGCCACCCCTGCGCCCCTTATAGACCGGCCGCCACTGCATAAAGATTAGATCCAGAAGAGTTATGGGAAGAGAAGAGCAGTGGAGGATATAGAGGAGAGAAATTAATATTGTATCCAGAAGAAGTAGATGGGGTTATGGTGAGAGAGCAGAGGTGGAGGATATAGAGGTGGGAGATGAAGATTGGATCCAGAAGAAGTAGATGGGGTTATGAAGAGAGCAGAGGTGGAGGATATAGAGGTGGGAGATGAAGATTAGATCCAGAAGAAGTAGATTGGGTTATGGTGAAATATCAGATGTGGAGGATATAGAGGTGGGAGATGAAGATTGGATCCAGAAGAAGTAGATGGGGTTATGGTGAGAGCAGAGGTGGAGGATATAGAGGTGGGAGATGAAGATTGGATCCAGAAGAAGTAGATGCAGTTATGGTGAGAGCAGAGGTGGAGGATATAGAGGTGGGAGATGAAGATTGGATCCAGAAGAAGTAGATGGGATTATGGTAAAATAGCAGAGGTGGAGGATATAGAGGTGGGAGATGAAGATTGGATCCAGAAGAAGTAGATGGGGTTATGGTGAAATATCAGAGGTGGAGGATATAGAGGTGGGAGATGAAGATTGGATCCAGAAGAAGTAGATGGGGTTATGGTGAAATAGCAGAGGTGGAGGATAAAGAGGTGGAAGATGAAGATTAGATCCAGAAGAAGTAGATGGGGTTATGGTGAGAGCAGATGTGGAGGATATAGAGGTGGGAGATGAAGATTGGATCCAGAAGAAGTAGATGGGGTTATGTGGGGAGAAGAGCAGAGGTGGAGGATATAGAGGAGGGAGATGAAGATTAGATCCAGAAGAAGTAGATGGGGTTATGGTGAGAGTAGAGGTGGAGGATATAGAGGTGGGAGATGAAGATTGGATCCAGAAGAAGTAGATGGGGTTATGGTGAAATGTCAGAGGTGGAGGATATAGAGGTGGGAGATGAAGATTGGATCCAGAAGAAGTAGATGGGGTTATGGTGAGAGAGAAGAGGAGGACATAGAGTTGAGGTGTGAGGAATGTATCCAGAAGAAGTAGATGGGTTATGGTGAGAGAAAAGAGGGGGAGGATATAGAGGTGGGAGATGAAGATTGGATCCAGAAGAAGTAGATGGGGTTATGGTGAGAGAGAAGAGGAGGACATAGAGTTGAGGTGTGAGGAATGTATCCAGAAGAAGTAGATGGGTTATGGTGAGAGAGAAGAGGTGGAGGATATAGGGGTGGGAGATGAAGATTGGATCCAGAAGAAGTAGATGGGGTTATGGTGAGAGTAGAGGTGGAGGATATAGAGGTGGGAGATGAAGATTGGATCCAGAAGAAGTAGATGGGGTTACGGAGGAGAAGAGCAGAGGAGGATATAGAGGAGAGGGATGAGGAATGTATCCAGAAGAAGTAGACAGGTGATAGGACAGTGGTGAGGAATGATCAGGTTGGTATTAGGAGGTCGGTTCTCACCTAACCCAAAGTGGTTGAAGCTCTTGGGCCTGGGGTGTCGGGTGCAGCGCGTGCTATTGGTGGCCCTCTTGTACTCCTCACACAGCTTTATAAAGCGACCCCTCAGGTTCTTCTCAGGCTGAGTGCAGAAAACACAACCTGAGGATGATGGGAGCAGCAGAAGGAAGAGGAGGAATCTGAAAAGCCACATCCTGACCACAGGAACCACACTGGTAATGGTTGGGTGTCCTACCTGGGAAGACCAATCAGAGAGCTTATCTCAGGAAGCCGGGTCCTATGTGACACCTCCATTCTCTCACTCCATCCCTGGGGGGAGCAAACGTCACATGGGAGCAATGGTGGTGACACCGGACAATTCTGAGATTTCTCATTATAAGAAAAGTGTGATGTATAATATAGAGGTGTATGACTGTGAGATGAGGAGATTAGACTGTCAGCTCCTGGGGACAGGGACTGGTGTGATGTATAATATAGAGGTATATGAATGTGAGATGGGAGATTAGAGTGTCAGCTCCTGGGGACAGGGACTGGTGTGATGTATAATATAGAGGTGTATGAATGTGAGATGAGGAGATTAGAGTGTCAGCTCCTGGGGACAGGGACTGGTGTGATGTATAATATAGAGGTGTATGAATGTGAGATGAGATTAGAGTGTCAGCTCCTGGGGACAGGGACTGGTGTGATGTATAATATAGAGGTGTATGAATGTGATATGAGGAGATTAGAGTGTCAGCTCCTGGGGACAGGGACTGGTGTGATGTATAATATAGAGGTGTATGACTGTGAGATGAGGAGATTAGACTGTCAGCTCCTGGGGACAGGGACTGGTGTGATGTATAATATAGAGGTGTATGAATGTGAGATGAGATTAGAGTGTCAGCTCCTGGGGACAGGGACTGGTGTGATGTATAATATAGAGGTGTATGAATGTGAGATGAGGAGATTAGAGTGTCAGCTCCTGGGGACAGGGACTGGTGTGATGTATAATATAGAGGTGTATGAATGTGAGATGAGGAGATTAGAGTGTCAGCTCCTGGGGACAGGGACTGGTGTGATGTATAATATAGATGTGTATGAATGTGAGATGAGGAGATTAGAGTGTCAGCTCCTGAGGACAGGGACTGGTGTGATGTATAATATAGAGGTGTATGAATGTGAGATGGGAGATTAGAGTGTCAGCTCCTGGGGACAGGGACTGGTGTGATGTATAATATAGATGTGTATGAATGTGAGATGGGAGATTAGAGTGTCAGCTCCTGGGGACAGGGACTGGTGTGATGTATAATATAGAGGTGTATGAATGTGAGATGAGGAGATTAGAGTGTCAGCTCCTGGGGACAGGGACTGGTGTGATGTATAATATAGAGGTGTATGAATGTGAGATGAGATATTAGAGTGTCAGCTCCTGGGGACAGGGACTGGTGTGATGTATAATATAGAGGTGTATGAATGTGAGATGGGAGATTAGAGTGTCAGCTCCTGGGGACAAGGACTGGTGTGATGTATAATATAGAGGTGTATGAATATGAGATGAGGAGATTAGAGTGTCAGCTCCTGGGGACAGGGACTGGTGTGATGTATAATATAGATGTGTATGAACGTGAGATGGGAGATTAGAGTGTCAGCTCCTGGGGACAGGGACTGGTGTGATGTATAATATAGAGGTGTATGAATGTCAGATGAGGAGATTAGAGTGTCAGCTCCTGGGGACAGGGACTGGTGTGATGTATAATATAGAGGTGTATGAATGTGAGATGGGAGATTAGAGTGTCAGCTCCTGGGGACAGGGACTGATGTGATGTATAATATAGAGGTGTATGAATGTGAGATGGGAGATTAGAGTGTCAGCTCCTGGGGACAGGGACTGGTGTGATGTATAATATAGAGGTGTATGAATGTGAGATGAGAGATTAGAGTGTCAGCTCCTGGGGACAGGGACTGGTGTGATGTATAATATAGAGGTGTATGAATGTGAGATGAGGAGATTAGAGTGTCAGCTCCTGGGGACAGGGACTGGTGTGATGTATAATATAGATGTGTATGAATGTGAGATGAGGAGATTAGAGTGTCAGCTCCTGGGGACAGGGACTGGTGTGATGTATAATACAGAGGTGTATGATTGTGAGATGAGAGATTAGAGTGTCAGCTCCTGGGGACAGGGACTGGTGTGATGTATAATATAGAGGTGTATGAATGTGAGATGAGATATTAGAGTGTCAGCTCCTGGAGACAGGGACTGGTGTGATGTATAATATAGAGGTGTATGAATGTTAGATGAGGAGATTAGAGTGTCAGCTCCTGGGGACAGGGACTGGTGTGATGTATAATATAGAGGTGTATGAATGTGAGATGGGAGATTAGAGTGTCAGCTCCTGGGGACAGGGACTGGTGTGATGTATAATATAGAGGTGTATGAATGTGAGATGGGAGATTAGAGTGTCAGCTCCTGGGGACAGGGACTGGTGTGATGTATAATATAGAGGTGTATGAATGTGAGATGAAGAGATTAGAGTGTCAGCTCCTGGGGACAGGGACTGGTGTGATGTATAATATAGAGGTGTATGAATGTGAGATGAGGAGATTAGAGTGTCAGCTCCTGGGGACAGGGACTGGTGTGATGTATAATATAGAGGTGTATTAATGTGAGGTGGAGCCCCCATAGTTACCGCACAGATATCAGCGCCGTGTGGGAGGAGATCAGACACATCCAGGGGGAGGAGTCAACTAACATAACCGACACCAACTGACACCAAAGTCAATCTAACTGATCCCTTCCCCCTCCAATGTCAGTCTCCCGAAACATTCTCCAGTGTATAGGGGGGGGGGGGGGAGGTCACATCACTGTACACACTGAGGGGTGACCTCTGCCTGATTGGACCATCAGAGATAATTCCCTTCCTCAGGGCCGCTGATAGGGGGGGACCACCAGTACTCCTGTAGGGGCCCAGGCACACAGCGGCGCAGCACTGGGAATCGGTGCAGTTGGGGGGGAGGGGGATGAGCAACTACAGAAGGAAGCCCTGTGTGGCTCTGGGCAGCAGCTGAATGCCAGTCTCTCCCCCTTCCACCAGCTTTCAGCTGCTGCAGGGAGAGACACATGCGTACGGCATCATTACTGTAATTGCTTCTGCAACACCCATCCCCCTCCCTGTTCTGCCTGCTCCTAATGGCTTTCCTGTCCTGTAAAAAAAAAATAAAAAAAAATAAATAATAATAAATAAATAATAAATAAAATAATAATAATAATAATAATTAAAAGTTGTAATAAATAACTAAAAAAGGGTGTAAAATAAAATAATTGTAAACATTATTAACATTTAAAAAAAAAAAATTTAAAAAACAATTAAAAATGGTCTAAATCACACGGGTTCTCTGGTATGTTTGTGTCCGCTAATAATTATTTTAATGTATTTTTAGTAAAAATATTGTCCTGTTAAATTTGGGGGGGGGGGGGGGGGGACTGTCAGGTAGGCTGTACGGGGATTTCTATCAGCAGCCCTGCCCCCTCCTCTACTCCACATAAACACATATAATGGATCCCTATATTGCAAATTCTTACATTGTATCTCGACACACAGAGAGCTCTACTGCCACCTTCTGTCCATTTGTCAGAAGTGCGCCACTACAGCCTCCATACTCCCACACTGAGCCCCACTGTTAAAGCGGAGTTCCGGGCACAGAAATTATATTTTGCTGAACATACCCCCGGGACAGTCAGGGTTAGTACATTCCACAATGGCTAGCCTCTGATCTGTCCCGGTTCGCACTTACCTTTTAGAAGAAATACTTACTTAGAAAATTTCTTCCACAGCGTTTCCATCTCTGTTGTGGGCAGCTGAAGCCGGCGCGGTCCTCTTCTCTGTCTTCTTCCGCGTCTTCGTGTCCCAGAATGCACTGCACCGGCCCCTCTCGTCACTTCCGGTGCGGCGCCGCATTCCTAAACAGCTTCTGGGCATTCCCAGAAGCTGTTTAGCAGGGGAATGCAGCGTCGCCCGTAAATGACGTGCGGGGCCGGTGCCGTCGCATTGATTCCTGGGAGCTATGACGTTTAGCTCCCAGGAATCATCGCGAGGCAGGAAGTGACGGGGTGAGCCTCGGCACTGGAGGAGGAAGCAGTCATAGGTGAGTATTTACGATCTTCAATAAAAAGGTGAGTAAACAAAAAAAATAAAAATAACTATCCAATTCCTTTTCAGGTGAGCTCTACCTAGCGGAGGGGCACAAAAAAAAAAAATCGTTTTTATGCCCGGAACTCCGCTTTAAGGCTCCATTCACACCTGGGCGTTTTCAGCTCCAAAAACGCTCAAAAGAAACGCTTCCAAAACGCCCAACAAGTAAAACCCCATTCATTTAAATGGCCCCTGTTCACATCTGAGCGTTTTGCAAAACGCCTGTAGCTGAAAAAAGTACATGAGCTTCTTTTTGGGCTGATTACCAGCGTTTTTGATAGATGTCAATGAAAAACGCCTGAAAAAATCGCGGTAAAATCGCGGTAAAAATCGCGGTAAAAAACGCTACGCTCAAGTGTGAATGCAGCCTAATGGTTTGTCTCCATGAACTGCCACCTTGTGGCCATTTATCAGAAGTGCACTATAATAATAAATGTATAATCTGCACACCTCTACTCAGTTTATTTTACATGAACTGCCACCTTGTGGCCATTTATCAGAAGTGCACTATAATAATAAATGTATAATCTGCACACCTCTACTCAGCTTACTTTACATGAACTGCCACCTTGTGGCCATTTATCAGAAGTGCGCCGTAATCATTTATTTTTAACCACTTCTGGACCAGAAGGATTTGCCCCCTTAACCACTTGCCGACCGCCGTCAGTATATTTACTGCCGCAGTCAGCTCCTCCTGGGCAAACCGATGTTGTACTACGTCACTCGCCCAGGAGCCTGTAGGGGGCGAGCGCACGCCGCCGGAGGCGCGCTTCTGCCCCCGCTCTTTCGAGGGCATCCCCGCGCGTGTGACTGGCGTCTCCGATGTCTGCCGGCCAATCGCAATCTCGCTCAGCAGAGGGAGAAAGACAGATGGCTGATGTAAACACAGCCGTCTGTCATTCTCCCTTAGATCATGACAGAGCCTATGCGATCCCGCTTACAGAGTTTAGACACTGCAGTTCTAATCTGCTATTTAACAAACACCAATTAAGGGGACAATTATTTTTAAGTTTTTCATTCATACGTTACAGTGAGATACACCCATTGCATACTGTTGTTGTATTCCGCTTTGCAAAAAAAAAACCCATTTAGGGAAAAAATAATAATTTGCAGCCTAGTCTGCATATGTTACAGTGAGATACACCCATTGCATACTGTTGTTGTATTCCGCTTATCAATAAAAACCCATTTAGGGATAAAAAAATTAATTGCGGCCTAGTCTGCATATGTTACAGTGAGATACACCCTTTGGATACTGTTGTTGTATTCCACTTATCAATAAAAACCCATTAAGGGGAAGATCCAAAATTAGATAAATATGAGGAGAAGGTCAAATAAGGGACGTGGCCTGGGTCGTGGTGCTGCTGGTGGAGCTCCTGTTACAAGGAGAGGGTGTGGTCAATCTGTGCCAGCTACATGCACAGGTGAAACACCTTTCTCAGCTGCGAGTAGGCGACAGAACCTGCAGCAGTATTTGGCAGGGCCTAATGAGCCTCTACAACTGTTGAGGCCAGAACAAGTACAGGGGATAGTAGATTGGGTTGCTGACAGTGCCTGCAGTTCCTTCACATCGTCTCCCATCCAGTCTTCTGCTGAAAGGTCAGAGTTGGCACCTGCAGCCAATGTCCATCAATCTTTCACCTCACCCCCTTGCAAATCAGCCAAGCAGTCTGAGCCCCAAGTCATGCAGCAGTCTCTTCTTCTTTTTGATGACTCTGTTAGCATTGTTTCCCAGGGCCATCCACCTATCCCTGCCCCAGAAGTGGAAGAGATTGAGTGTACCGATGCCCAACCACTTATGTATCCAGATGAGTACATGGGAGGACCATCGCAGCACGTCTCGGATGATGACGAAACACAGGTGGCAATTCCGAATTGTGGAGACTGACAAGGAGGGCAGGGGTGAAGACTGGGTGGAAGACGATGTGGAGGACGATGAGGTCCTCGACCCCACATGGAATGAACGTCATGCAGGTGACCTGAGTAGTTTGGAGGAAGAGGCGGTGGTCACACAGAGCCACCAGCACAGCAGAAGAGGGAGCAGGGTGCAAAAGCGGAGCAGCCGTGCCCTAGACACTACGCCTTCTACTGCCCAACGTAGCAAGGGACCGAGCTCACCAAAGCCAGCTCAAAGGAGTTCCCTAGCGTGGCAGTTCTTCAGACAATGTGATGATGACAGGACATGAGTGGTTTGCACCCTGTACAATCAGAGCCTGAAGCGAGGCATAAACCTTCTCAACCTGAGCATGACCTGCATGACCAGGCATCTAAGTGCAAAGCACGAGCTGCAGTGGAGTGCACACCTCAAAAACCAAGAAAGGTCTCTGCTTCCTCCTTCTTCCTCTTCTGCTGAAGCGAGGCCTCTTCATCCACCTCTGTAGTGACAGTGGCACCTGCCCCCCTGAAAACAGTGGATCCACCAGCAACACCACCACCTGGGTCACCAACCATCTCCACAATGTCCCGTGGAAGCATTCAGCTTTCTATCTCCCAAACACTGGAGCGGAAGAGGAAGTACCCCCCTACCCACCCGCGATCCCTGGCCCTGAATGCCAGCATTTCAAAATACCTGGCATTTGAAATGCTGGCATTCCGGCTGGTGGAGACGCAGAGTTTTAAAAGCCTTATGTCGGTGGCTGTCCCACAGTACGTCGTGCCCAGCCGCCACTACTTTTCCAGGCAAGCCATCCCTTCCCTGCACAACCAAGTGGGGGAAAAAATCAGGTGTGCACTGCGCAACGCCATCTTTAGCAAGGTCCACCTAACTACCGATACGTGGACCAGTAAGCACGGTCAGGGGCATTATATCTCCCTAACGGCACACTGGGTAAATGCAGTGGTGGCTGGGACTGAGGCGGATAGCAGTTTGGCGCATGTCCTTCCACCACCGAGGATTGCAGGGCGCTTCAGTTTGCCTCCTGTTCCTAAATCCTCCTACTCCGCTTCCTCATCCTCTACCGCCTCCTCTTCCGGTCAGCGTAACTCCTTCACCACCAACTTCAGCACAGCCAGGGGTAAACGACAGCAGGCAGTTTTAAAACTTGCCTGTTTGGGTGAAAAACCACACACCACGCAGGAGTTGTGGAGGGGCATTAAACAGCAGACCGATGAGTGGTTGCTGTCAGTGAGCCTCAAGCCCGGCCTGGTGGTGTGCGATAACGGGCAAAATCTCATAGCAGCTCTGGGCATAGCCGGTTTGATGCACATCCCTTGCCTGGCACATGTGCTGAATTTGGTGGTGCAGAGGTTCCTTAAAAATTACCCCGATATGTCAGAGCTGCTGCAGAAAGTGCGGGCCGTCTGTGCGGACTTTCAGCGTTCTCACCCTGCTGCTGCTCGCCTGTCAGCGCTGCAGCGTAACTTTGGCCTTCTCGCTCACCGGCTCATATGTGACGTGCCCACAAGGTGGAACTCCACCTTGCACATGCTGGCCAGACTGTGCAAGCAGCAGCAGGCCATAGTGGAGTTTCAGCTGCAGCACGCACGCGTGAGTCGCTCTGCGGAACAGCACCACTTCACCACCAATAACTGGGCCTCCATGCGAGACCTGTGTGCCTTGTTGCGCTGTTTGAGTACTCCACCAACATGGCCAGTGCCGATGACACCGTTCTCAGCTTAACAATCCCACTTCTATGCCTCCTTGAAAAAACACTTTGGGCGATGATAGAAGAGGATGTGGCACAGGATGACGAGGAGGTAACATTTCCAAGGCTTTCAGGGCAGTCATTCGCAAGGGGCTCCGAGGGTGGGTTCCGGCACACACAAACGGCAGGGACACAATTGTCCAGCAGGGGCACAGTTCTGGAGGATGACGAGGATGAGGAGGAGGAGATGGAGGAGGATATAGAACCATGTTCACAGCAGGGTGGCACCCAGGCCAGCTCATGGCCATCACTGGTGCGTGGCTGGGGGGATACGGAGGACACAGAGGATACACCTCCCACAGAGGACAGCTTTTCGTTGCCTCTGGGCAGCCTGGAGCACATGAGCGATTACATGCTGCAGTGTCTCCGCAACTACCGCTGAGTTTTCCACATAGTAACTTGTGCTGATTACTGGGTGGCCACGCTGCTGGAGCCCCATTACAAGGACAACGTACCGTCCTTATTTCCCTGACTGGAGTGTGATCGGAAGATGCGCGAGTACAAGCACACGCTGGTAGACGCGCTGCTGGTGGCATTCCCACCTGACAGTGGGGGCACAGTGGAAGCACAAGGCCAAGGCAGGGGAGGAGGAGGAATAGGTCGCCAACGCAGCCAGGGCACTGCCAGCACCTCAGAAGGCAGGGTTAGCATGGCCGAAATGTGGAAAAGCTTTGTCAGCACGCCACAACAAGCAGCAGCACCACCAGCTGATATGGAACGTCTTAGCAGGAGGCAGCATTTCACCAACATGGTGGAGCAGTATGTGTGCACACGCCTAGAGGGTCTGCCCCCTTCAACTTCTGGGTCTCCAAGTTGGGCACATGGCCTGAGATAGCCCTTTACGCCTTGGAGGTGCTGGCGTGCCCTGCAGCCAGTGTATTATCTGAACGGGTATTTAGCATGGCTGGGGGCGTTATCACAGACAAGCGCAGCCGCCTGTCCAGAGACAATGTGGACAAGCTCACATTCATTAAAACGAACCAGGCATGGATCCCACGGGACTTTTCCATACCTTGTGCAGAATAGACATGTATACCGGCCTTACCCAGCCATTGCTGGATTTGATCTTTCTTACTCTTTTGGGGTGTACCCTAATTTAAAAAAAATTAATCAAAAACAAAAACCAGTGTTGGCTACCTCGTCCTCCTCCTCCATCGCCGCCGCTTCCACCTACACCGCCATATCCTCCGCCACCTCAACCTCCTACTCCATATGGGCCTCGTCCTCCTCCTACATCATTCAAGATTATTATTTTTTATTTTTCTGTTTTTTATGTTATTTTAAGTTATTTTCCAATCCACGTTTGTTTGCAGAGCACTTGCCATGCTCTTAAGATGATTTTGCTGCCATTTGCAGCCCTGTAGCCCTTTCTATGTTTGTTTTAGAGGCATTTTAGTGCTCAAAAGTTGGGGTCTCCATTGACTTCAACGGGGTTTGGGATCGGGCTAAAGTTCGGGTTAAGTCCGGGTCACGTACCCGTACTTTTTTTTCAAGTTTGGCCGGACCCGCCGAACCAGGACATCCAGGTGTTTACTCAACTCTAATTATGAACTATGGTACGGTGCAATAATGCAAATACAAGAAGGTGTGGGAGTAAGGTGCATATAATTATTTACAGTACTCTGTGCAATTTATGAGAAAAAAACTATGAATCAATCTATAGTTCCAAAAAATTGTGTTGTGCAACAAAATAATAGTGCATAAATGGATCAAGGTGTCGGTGCTGTTACAATATTAGTAATCCATTAAAACAGTGCAAATAATCAATAAATAAATAAAGTCCATATATTCTTCTGATTTAAAGAGGAAGTAAACTTTTACCTATAAAAGTACCTGGAAAACGGTACCCAGAGCCCTGCAGAAAGTGAAGCGATCCCACTGGAAATAATAGAAAAGCGTATTATTTACAGTAATAAGGTGAGCGGCTTGCACACCTAGAGGTGATTAAACACTGAAGAGCCCCCACACTGCAAAGAGGTGTAATAGAGGATTTTGGATTATTTATTGGGATACCACCGCATGTTTTAACACTAAAGCACTGAAAAAATCAATTGGTTTTAAATCAGAAGAATATATGGACTTTATTTATTTATTGATTATTTTCACTGTTTTAATGGATTACTAATATTGTACCAGCACCAGCACCTTGATACATTTATGCACTATTATTTTGTGCAAAACACAATTTTTTGGAACTATAGATTGATTCATAGTTTTTTTTTCTCATATATTGCACAGAGTACTGTGTATAATTCTATGCAGGGCCGTCTTTCCGAATGGGCACGCCCGGCGGTTGCCCGGGGGCCCCACTTGCCAAGGGGCCCCACGTAGGGTGACAATTTACCCCGATCTGCCCCCCCCAGTTTAATTTACCTGGTGGTCTAGCCCCCCAGACCAGTTTGTTTCTCCGTGGGCGCCAGCTGCTGTAGTTTCAAGCTCTGAGCTACACTGGTTGCTAGGATGGCCAGCCGACTGGCATCTAGCAACCAGTGACGTCTGGAGGATAGGACCCGGCATGCACAGCGGGGGAGGATCCTCCTCGTCCTCCTCCGTGCCTAAAATGGCTCCACCCACCTCCTCCATTCATGTTCTGTGTGCGGCCGCTGTGGGAAGGTAATGACACTGCTGCTTTTTTTCAGGATGGCGGCCTTCCTCTTTCTGTGCTCAGAAGTGTGGCTCGGGTCCCCCTGGTAGTGAGGTATTTCGGGAGTCGAATAGGATAGCTGCAGTGGCAGCTCCTTCAATCCACGCTGCTCGCGGGAGGGGGCGGCGGCTGGCGGGAAGAAGGTGAGCTGCCTTGTGTGTGAGACTGGATAGGAGAGGGGATGGGACAGTTGCATATAGAGGAATTCATCTTTCAGTATTTCTCCTGCTGCCACTGAATGGCTGATTCTCCTCTCCTATGGAAAGATCAAATCATCTATATGCAGCTGTCCCATCCCCCTCCTATACAACTTGCTGGCCCCCTAGTGCTTTACAGCCCCCCCCCCCAGTGCTCTTAACACCCCCCAGTGCTCTTAACACCCCCCTAGTGCTCTTAACACCCCCCCTGCTCTTAACACCCCCCTCCCCAGTGCTCTTAAACACCCCCCCCATTCTCTAAACACCCCCCACCTGCTCTAAACACCCCCCTGCTCTTAACCCCCCAGTGCTCTTGCCCTCCCCAGAACTCTTTAGCCCCCCCCAGTGCTCCTTAGCCTCCGTGCTCTTTAGCCCCCCCAGTGCTCTTTAGCCCCCCCTCGTGCTCTTTAGCCCCCCCAGTGCTATTTAGCCCCCCGGTGCTCTTCAGCTCCCCCCTATGCTCTCTGGCTCCCCCAGTGCTCTCCACCTCCTGTGCTCTCTGGCAACCCCCAGTGATTTCCAGTTCCCCCCCTTCCCCCCGTGCTCTCCACCCCCCCTGGTTTTCCCTGTTCCCCCCCCCCCCCCCAGTGCTCTCCACCCCAATCGGAGCCGCCTTACCCACGCATCGGCTTCCCTGCTGCCAAGTGGGGGCAGGAGCGCGCCGCCGGCAGCGCACGCTTGCACCCTAGCTTCCTGCGCGCGACCGACGTACATCTACCAATAAATATCGCCTTATCGATAATTTGCATTTTTATTCTCGTGGGTGATTGTGTAGGCAGGGCCACAATGCACTGCATTGTCCAGGGGCCTACAAGGCTCTTAAGATGGCACTGATTCTATGCACTATATACGCACCTTACTCCCACACCTTCTTGTATTTGTATTATTGTACAGTACCACAGTTCATAATCGCTATAGGCACTTTATATTTATTATTGATTTATTATTTATTTATTACACTCAAGTCACTTTGTATGATCACCATATATATTCATTGAGTTTTATATATATATATATATAAGGAAAGCATTTTGCAATAATAATGAAGAGTTTTTTTAAATTTATTTATTTGATTAATTAACTTGGCGTGTACACCAACATCAGTTTAGAGAGTGTGACTGCACTGATTACACACAATATCCCTGAAGCGCACTATTCCCCAACAATATACTTATTACCAGACCGGTCTCTCCTATAGGGTGAGTCACAAGTGATCTGTTTCATACGAGTCATCCATTCACTGAAAAGAATCGATTCAAAAGAACGATTCCTTCCTGAACTGGACATCACTACTTTTATTGTCAATTGTTAGACGGACAATCTGGTTGTATTACAGGCTGGCTGGTCAGTGTGCTGGGAAATCTTCTGTTTGTGATGTGTAGGAGGATGTCACCCTTCCCCCCTCCCAATGCATTCCTCTCCGGTGTCACCCCTCCCCCCTCCCAATGCATTCCTCTCCGGGGTCACCCCTCCCCCATCCCATGGTGTCAGAGACTTTCAGTTTCGTTTCTCTTCTGCTGTCAGCGATGGCGTCTGCAGATCTGAGAGCTGAGCTGGAATGTTCCGTCTGTCTGAACATTTATACAGATCCTGTAACCCTGAGATGTGGACACAACTTCTGCCGGGTCTGTATTGATGGTGTGCTGGATACACAGGAGGGGTCTGGAGGATATTCCTGTCCTGAATGCAGAGAGAAGTTTCCGGATCGTCCTGCACTGCACAGGAACATAACACTACGTAACATAGCAGAGACTTTCCTGTCTGCTCAGCCAGATCGGGAGGAGTCCGGGGTCTTCTGTACTTACTGTGTGGACTCTCCTGTACCTGCTGTTAGATCCTGTCTGCTCTGTGAGGCCTATCTGTGTGAGAAACACCTGAGAGTCCACAAAAAGTCCCCAGAACACATCTTATGTGACCCCACCTTGTCCATGGAGAGCAGGAAATGCTCCGTCCATAAGAAGATCCTGGAGTATTACTGCACTGAGGATGAGATTTGTATCTGTGTGTCCTGCAGTTTGGCCGGAGAACATCGGGGACACCAGGTGGAGATGTTGGATGAGGCTTCTGAGAAGAAGAAGGAGACACTGAGGAATGTTCTGCAGCAACTTCTGACAAAGAGAGAGGAGACGGAGGAAAGAGTCCAGAGTCTGGAGGAGCACAGGAGGAAAGTAGAAGAAGAAGCAGCTGGTGACACCGAGAGAGTCACTGCCCTGTTTAGAGATCTCAGGAGACGTCTGGAAGACCTGGAGAAGAGAGCCCTGAGGGAGATCTCCGGGAGGGCAGAGCAGATCTCCATCTCCATCCGGGATCTGGAAATAAAGAAGGAGGAGCTGTCCAGGAAGATGGTGGACATTGAGGAGCTGTGTAACATGACGGATCCACTGACTGTCTTACAGGAATCAGACACAGGTGACTTGTGTGATACTGAGGATGGAGATAATGAGGACAGAGAGAGACATGAGGATCTCCTCCATGATGGAGGGGGTCTGGGTGTGGCGGGGGTCTTACACACAGGTTTATCTGATATAATAAGAGAGGTAAATGTATACTTCTATATACAGGGAGCTGCAGACATATTACTGGATGGAAATACAGCTAATAATTATCTACAGATATCAGATGACAGGAAAACTGTATCCAGGTCAGATAGGAAGCAGAATCACCCAGAAACACCGGAGAGATTCCAGGATTGGTCTCAGGTGATGAGCAGTCAGAGTTTCTCCTCAGGGAGACATTACTGGGATGTGGATGTCGGGGGGTCAGATTGGTGGACAGTCGGGATGTGTTACCCCAGTATAGACAGGAGAGGGAGGGACTCAGTGATTGGAAGGAATAAGAAGTCCTGGGGATTGGACAGGTATAATAATCAGTATTCGGTGATACATGACAGTAATAGGACCCCCTTACCCCCCAATCTCTCCAGTAACAGAGTCAGGATAGATCTGGATTATGAGGCCGGGCAGATCTCCTTTTATGATCTGTGTGACCCGATCCGACACCTCCACACCTTCACCACCACCTTCACTGAGCCCCTCCATGCTGGGTTATATGTATGGAGAGGTTGTATAAAGATATGTGGGGGGAGGGGGGGAGATGTGAGAACTCCGCCCACAGTGTGCTGACATCACAGGGATGGGCAGTGGGATTGGTTCATTGATCAGCCAATGATTGGAGGAAGTGGTGACTCCTGGGAGAATTATGATGGCTGCCATTGCAGGCCTCATTCTGAAAATGCTAGTTCCCTGGCTGTGTGTAATGTAAGAACATATAAAGTGATAGTAAAGAGAAAATAAAAAATGACAGATATGATGGCGTCTGTCACTGACATGAACACCGCAGTCTTTGTTTCTCGGAGTCCCCCTGTAACTTCCTTCTTTTACCTGTTTGGTTCTGCTGTTATTTCCCAGCTTCCTATAACAGAACAATCTGTCCAGCAGAAGTGGCAGTTAGAGGGTTGGGACAAACCATTTACCACTGACAGGGGTGCTTACAATGATCAGCTTTTATTCATTGATGTAAATCCTTTATCCCAAAAGGAGACACAAATGTTGGTGTAACGGCTTATAAAGTTATCTGGAGTTCTGCTTTTATTTGTTAGTCACTTATGTAAAGTTCATCTAAATCTACGAATCCATCCAACACCCCCCTCTCCAGACAATGCTGCTGTCCAAGGGGATCTCCACTGCCCCTCCCCCATAGATAGAGGAGCCACCCTAAGACAGGAAGTGTGTTACTGGCAGGATCACCAGGGGGAAATAAAGGGGAAAACAGAAAACTAATGCAGCCACCACATCTAAGGATTGGTAAGATCCAATATATCTTATTTTTGTTTTTTATTCCACTTTGAGTTTCCAACCCGGAACAAGCATGCTGGGAATAAGAATCAGAGAAGAGTCAGAATTCCTTATATCTATACTTGTTCCGGGTCTGAGACTGAGACAGTATCAGCATGACAGCCAGGGAACTAGCATTCTCACAAGGAGAGTTCATCAATGTCAGCCTCCATGATTCTCCAATGACAGCCAGGGAACTAGCATTCTCACAAGGAGAGTTCATCAATGGCAGCCCCCATGATTCTCCCATGACAGCCAGGAAACTAGCATTCTCACAAGGAGAGTAATCATAACAATGGCAGCCCCCATGATTCTCCCATGACAGCCAGGGAACTAGCATTCTCACAAGGAGAGTAATGGTAACAATGGCAGCCCCCATGATTCTCCCATGACAGCCAGGGAACTAGCATTCTCACAAGGAGAGTTCATCAATGGCAGCCCCCATGATTCTCCCATGACAGCCAGGGAACTAGCATTCTCACAAGGAGAGTAATGGTAACAATGGCCGCCCCCATGATTCTCCCATGACAGCCAGGGAACTAGCATTCTCACAAGGAGAGTAATGGTAACAATGGCAGCCCCCATGATTCTCCCATGACAGCCAGGGAACTAGCATTCTCACAAGAAGAGTAATGGTGACAATGGCAGCCCCCATGATTCTCCCATGACAGCCAGGGAACTAGCATTCTCACAAGGAGAGTAATGGTAACAATGGCAGCCCCCATGATTCTCCCATGACAGCCAGGGAACTAGCATTCTCACAAGGAGAGTTCATCAATGGCAGCCCCCATGATTCTCCCATGACAGCCAGGGAACTAGCATTCTCACAAGGAGAGTAATGGTAACAATGGCCGCCCCCATGATTCTCCCATGACAGCCAGGGAACTAGCATTCTCACAAGGAGAGTAATGGTAACAATGGCAGCCCCCATGATTCTCCCATGACAGCCAGGGAACTAGCATTCCCACAAGGAGAGTAATGGTAACAATGGCAGCCCCCATGATTCTCCCATGACAGCCAGGGAACTAGCATTCTCACAAGAAGAGTAATGGTGACAATGGCAGCCCCCATGATTCTCCCATGACAGCCAGGGAACTAGCATTCTCACAAGGAGAGTAATGGTAACAATGGCAGCCCCCATGATTCTCCCATGACAGCCAGGGAACTAGCATTCTCACAAGAAGAGTAATGGTGACAATGGCAGCCCCCATGATTCTCCCATGACAGCCAGGGAACTAGCATTCTCACAAGGAGAGTAATGGTGACAATTGGACCCCCATGATTCTCCCATGACAGCCAGGGAACTAGCATTCTCACAAGGAGAGTAATGGTAACAATGGCCGCCCCCATGATTCTCCCATGACAGCCAGGGAACTAGCATTCTCACAAGGAGAGTAATGGTAACAATGGCAGCCCCCATGATTCTCCAATGACAGCCAGGGAACTAGCATTCTCACAAGGAGAGTAATGGTAACAATGGCAGCCCCCATGATTCTCCCATGACAGCCAGGGAACTAGCATTCTCACAAGGAGAGTTCATCAATGGCAGCCCCCATGATTCTCCCATGACAGCCAGGGAACTAGCATTCTCACAAGGAGAGTAATGGTAACAATGGCCGCCCCCATGATTCTCCCATGACAGCCAGGGAACTAGCATTCTCACAAGGAGAGTAATGGTAACAATGGCAGCCCCCATGATTCTCCCATGACAGCCAGGGAACTAGCATTCTCACAAGGAGAGTAATGGTGACAATTGCACCCCCATGATTCTCCCATGACAGCCAGGGAACTAGCATTCTCACAAGGAGAGTAATGGTAACAATGGCAGCCCCCATGATTCTCCCATGACAGCCAGGGAACTAGCATTCTCACAAGAAGAGTAATGGTGACAATGGCAGCCCCCATGATTCTCCCATGACAGCCAGGGAACTAGCATTCTCACAAGGAGAGTTCATCAATGGCAGCCCCCATGATTCTCCCATGACAGCCAGGGAACTAGCATTCTCACAAGGAGAGTAATGGTAACAATGGCAGCCCCCATGATTCTCCCATGACAGCCAGGGAACTAGCATTCTCACAAGGAGAGTAATGGTAACAATGGCCGCCCCCATGATTCTCCCATGACAGCCAGGGAACTAGCATTCTCACAAGGAGAGTAATGGTAACAATGGCAGCCCCCATGATTCTCCCATGACAGCCAGGGAACTAGCATTCCCACAAGGAGAGTAATGGTAACAATGGCAGCCCCCATGATTCTCCCATGACAGCCAGGGAACTAGCATTCTCACAAGAAGAGTAATGGTGACAATGGCAGCCCCCATGATTCTCCCATGACAGCCAGGGAACTAGCATTCTCACAAGGAGAGTAATGGTAACAATGGCAGCCCCCATGATTCTCCCATGACAGCCAGGGAACTAGCATTCTCACAAGAAGAGTAATGGTGACAATGGCAGCCCCCATGATTCTCCCATGACAGCCAGGGAACTAGCATTCTCACAAGGAGAGTAATGGTGACAATTGGACCCCCATGATTCTCCCATGACAGCCAGGGAACTAGCATTCTCACAAGGAGAGTAATGGTAACAATGGCCGCCCCCATGATTCTCCCATGACAGCCAGGGAACTAGCATTCTCACAAGGAGAGTAATGGTGACAATTGGACCCCCATGATTCTCCCATGACAGCCAGGGAACTAGCATTCTCACAAGGAGAGTAATGGTAACAATGGCCGCCCCCATGATTCTCCCATGACAGCCAGGGAACTAGCATTCTCACAAGGAGAGTAATGGTAACAATGGCAGCCCCCATGATTCTCCCATGACAGCCAGGGAACTAGCATTCTCACAAGGAGAGTAATGGTAACAATGGCAGCCCCCATGATTCTCCCATGACAGCCAGGGAACTAGCATTCTCACAAGGAGAGTTCATCAATGGCAGCCCCCATGATTCTCCCATGACAGCCAGGGAACTAGCATTCTCACAAGGAGAGTAATGGTAACAATGGCCGCCCCCATGATTCTCCCATGACAGCCAGGGAACTAGCATTCTCACAAGGAGAGTAATGGTAACAATGGCAGCCCCCATGATTCTCCCATGACAGCCAGGGAACTAGCATTCTCACAAGGAGAGTAATGGTGACAATTGCACCCCCATGATTCTCCCATGACAGCCAGGGAACTAGCATTCTCACAAGGAGAGTAATGGTAACAATGGCAGCCCCCATGATTCTCCCATGACAGCCAGGGAACTAGCATTCTCACAAGAAGAGTAATGGTGACAATGGCAGCCCCCATGATTCTCCCATGACAGCCAGGGAACTAGCATTCTCACAAGGAGAGTAATGGTAACAATGGCAGCCCCCATGATTCTCCCATGACAGCCAGGGAACTAGCATTCTCACAAGAAGAGTAATGGTGACAATGGCAGCCCCCATGATTCTCCCATGACAGCCAGGGAACTAGCATTCTCACAAGGAGAGTAATGGTGACAATTGGACCCCCATGATTCTCCCATGACAGCCAGGGAACTAGCATTCTCACAAGGAGAGTAATGGTAACAATGGCCGCCCCCATGATTCTCCCATGACAGCCAGGGAACTAGCATTCTCACAAGGAGAGTAATGGTAACAATGGCAGCCCCCATGATTCTCCAATGACAGCCAGGGAACTAGCATTCTCACAAGGAGAGTAATGGTAACAATGGCAGCCCCCATGATTCTCCCATGACAGCCAGGGAACTAGCATTCTCACAAGGAGAGTTCATCAATGGCAGCCCCCATGATTCTCCCATGACAGCCAGGGAACTAGCATTCTCACAAGGAGAGTAATGGTAACAATGGCCGCCCCCATGATTCTCCCATGACAGCCAGGGAACTAGCATTCTCACAAGGAGAGTAATGGTAACAATGGCAGCCCCCATGATTCTCCCATGACAGCCAGGGAACTAGCATTCTCACAAGGAGAGTAATGGTGACAATTGCACCCCCATGATTCTCCCATGACAGCCAGGGAACTAGCATTCTCACAAGGAGAGTAATGGTAACAATGGCAGCCCCCATGATTCTCCCATGACAGCCAGGGAACTAGCATTCTCACAAGAAGAGTAATGGTGACAATGGCAGCCCCCATGATTCTCCCATGACAGCCAGGGAACTAGCATTCTCACAAGGAGAGTTCATCAATGGCAGCCCCCATGATTCTCCCATGACAGCCAGGGAACTAGCATTCTCACAAGGAGAGTAATGGTAACAATGGCAGCCCCCATGATTCTCCCATGACAGCCAGGGAACTAGCATTCTCACAAGGAGAGTAATGGTAACAATGGCCGCCCCCATGATTCTCCCATGACAGCCAGGGAACTAGCATTCTCACAAGGAGAGTAATGGTAACAATGGCAGCCCCCATGATTCTCCCATGACAGCCAGGGAACTAGCATTCCCACAAGGAGAGTAATGGTAACAATGGCAGCCCCCATGATTCTCCCATGACAGCCAGGGAACTAGCATTCTCACAAGAAGAGTAATGGTGACAATGGCAGCCCCCATGATTCTCCCATGACAGCCAGGGAACTAGCATTCTCACAAGGAGAGTAATGGTAACAATGGCAGCCCCCATGATTCTCCCATGACAGCCAGGGAACTAGCATTCTCACAAGAAGAGTAATGGTGACAATTGGACCCCCATGATTCTCCCATGACAGCCAGGGAACTAGCATTCTCACAAGGAGAGTAATGGTAACAATGGCCGCCCCCATGATTCTCCCATGACAGCCAGGGAACTAGCATTCTCACAAGGAGAGTAATGGTGACAATTGGACCCCCATGATTCTCCCATGACAGCCAGGGAACTAGCATTCTCACAAGGAGAGTAATGGTAACAATGGCCGCCCCCATGATTCTCCCATGACAGCCAGGGAACTAGCATTCTCACAAGGAGAGTAATGGTAACAATGGCAGCCCCCATGATTCTCCCATGACAGCCAGGGAACTAGCATTCTCACAAGGAGAGTAATGGTAACAATGGCAGCCCCCATGATTCTCCCATGACAGCCAGGGAACTAGCATTCTCACAAGGAGAGTTCATCAATGGCAGCCCCCATGATTCTCCCATGACAGCCAGGGAACTAGCATTCTCACAAGGAGAGTAATGGTAACAATGGCCGCCCCCATGATTCTCCCATGACAGCCAGGGAACTAGCATTCTCACAAGGAGAGTAATGGTAACAATGGCAGCCCCCATGATTCTCCCATGACAGCCAGGGAACTAGCATTCTCACAAGGAGAGTAATGGTGACAATTGCACCCCCATGATTCTCCCATGACAGCCAGGGAACTAGCATTCTCACAAGGAGAGTAATGGTAACAATGGCAGCCCCCATGATTCTCCCATGACAGCCAGGGAACTAGCATTCTCACAAGAAGAGTAATGGTGACAATGGCAGCCCCCATGATTCTCCCATGACAGCCAGGGAACTAGCATTCTCACAAGGAGAGTAATGGTAACAATGGCAGCCCCCATGATTCTCCCATGACAGCCAGGGAACTAGCATTCTCACAAGAAGAGTAATGGTGACAATGGCAGCCCCCATGATTCTCCCATGACAGCCAGGGAACTAGCATTCTCACAAGGAGAGTAATGGTGACAATTGGACCCCCATGATTCTCCCATGACAGCCAGGGAACTAGCATTCTCACAAGGAGAGTAATGGTAACAATGGCCGCCCCCATGATTCTCCCATGACAGCCAGGGAACTAGCATTCTCACAAGGAGAGTAATGGTAACAATGGCAGCCCCCATGATTCTCCCATGACAGCCAGGGAACTAGCATTCTCACAAGGAGAGTAATGGTGACAATTGGACCCCCATGATTCTCCCATGACAGCCAGGGAACTAGCATTCTCACAAGGAGAGTAATGGTAACAATGGCCGCCCCCATGATTCTCCCATGACAGCCAGGGAACTAGCATTCTCACAAGGAGAGTAATGGTAACAATGGCCGCCCCCATGATTCTCCCATGACAGCCAGGGAACTAGCATTCTCACAAGGAGTGTAATGGTAACAATGGCCGCCCCCATGATTCTCCCATGACAGCCAGGGAACTAGCATTCTCACAAGGAGAGTAATGGTAACAATGGCCGCCCCCATGATTCTCCCATGACAGCCAGGGAACTAGCATTCTCACAAGGAGAGTAATGGTAACAATGGCCGCCCCCATGATTCTCCCATGACAGCCAGGGAACTAGCATTCTCACAAGGAGAGTAATGGTAACAATGGCAGCCCCCATGATTCTCCCATGACAGCCAGGGAACTAGCATTCTCACAAGGAGAGTAATGGTGACAATTGCACCCCCATGATTCTCCCATGACAGCCAGGGAACTAGCATTCTCACAAGGAGAGTAATGGTAACAATGGCAGCCCCCATGATTCTCCCATGACAGCCAGGGAACTAGCATTCTCACAAGGAGAGTAATGGTAACAATGGCCGCCCCCATGATTCTCCCATGACAGCCAGGGAACTAGCATTCTCACAAGGAGAGTAATGGTAACAATGGCCGCCCCCATGATTCTCCCATGACAGCCAGGGAACTAGCATTCTCACAAGGAGTGTAATGGTAACAATGGCCGCCCCCATGATTCTCCCATGACAGCCAGGGAACTAGCATTCTCACAAGGAGAGTAATGGTAACAATGGCCGCCCCCATGATTCTCCCATGACAGCCAGGGAACTAGCATTCTCACAAGGAGAGTAATGGTAACAATGGCCGCCCCCATGATTCTCCCATGACAGCCAGGGAACTAGCATTCTCACAAGGAGAGTAATGGTAACAATGGCAGCCCCCATGATTCTCCCATGACAGCCAGGGAACTAGCATTCTCACAAGGAGAGTAATGGTGACAATTGCACCCCCATGATTCTCCCATGACAGCCAGGGAACTAGCATTCTCACAAGGAGAGTAATGGTAACAATGGCAGCCCCCATGATTCTCCCATGACAGCCAGGGAACTAGCATTCTCACAAGGAGAGTAATGGTAACAATGGCCGCCCCCATGATTCTCCCATGACAGCCAGGGAACTAGCATTCTCACAAGGAGAGTAATGGTAACAATGGCAGCCCCCATGATTCTCCCATGACCGGTGCCCTTTATATATAATAAATGTGATTTATGATGATCTCCTTCCAGGGACAGTCCCGGGATTTGGAGGATTCTCCCGGGAAATGTTGCTGATTTTATGAATAATTCTCCATATTTTTCTATTATGATTTATATTACAGAGTCAGTTCACCTTCATGGTAATAATAATCGGTGACGGATATTTTATTCCTCATTTTCCTCTTTCTATCGATGTCGGCTGTTTTCAGTCCTGGAAATTCTGTAAAACTCCAGAAATAAATCTGCAGATCGGTGTCTGGGATTATTGTTTGTGGATGTGCTGCTTGGCAGAATGGTGTCACCGAAAGAAAAATGTCCCTGTGTCTATGGTGTCACCGAAAGAAAAATGTCCCTGTGTCTATGGTGTCACCGAAAGAAAAATGTCCCTGTGTCTATGGTGTCACCGAAAGAAAAATGTCTGTGTGTCTATGGTGTCACTGAAGGAAAAAAATGTCCCTGTGCTATGGTGTCACCTAAAGAAAAATGTCCCTGTGTCTATGGTGTCACCGAAAAAATGTCCCTGTGTCTATGGTGTCACCGAAAAAATGTCCCTGTGTCTATGGTGTCACCGAAAAAATGTCCCTGTGTCTATGGTGTCACCAAAAGAAAAATGTCCCTGTGTCTATGGTGTCACCAAAAGAAAAATTTCCCTGTGTCTATGGTGTCACCGAAAGAAAAATGTCCCTGTGTCTATGGTGTCACCGAAAGAAAAATGTCTGTGTGTCTATGGTGTCACTGAAGGAAAAAAATGTCCCTGTGTCTATGGTGTCACCGAAATAAAAAAAAATTCCCTGTGTCTATGGTGTCACCGAAAAAAAAAATGTCCCTGTGTCTATGGTGTCACTGAAAGAAAAATGTCTCTGTGTCTATGGTGTCACCGAAAGAAAAAAAAATGTCCCTGTGTTTATGGTGTCACCGAAAGAAAAAAAATGTCCCTGTGTCTATGGTGTCACTGAAAGAAAAATGTTCCTGTGTCTATGGTGTCACTGAAAGAAAAATGTCTCTGTGTCTATGGTGTCACCGAAAGAAAAAAAAATGTCCCTGTGTTTATGGTGTCACCGAAAGAAAAAAAATGTCCCTGTGTCTATGGTGTCACCGAAAAAAAAAATGTCCCTGTGTCTATGGTGTCACTGAAAGAAAAATGTCTCTGTGTCTATGGTGTCACCGAAAGAAAAAAAAATGTCCCTGTGTTTATGGTGTCACCGAAAGAAAAAAAATGTCCCTGTGTCTATGGTGTCACCTAAAGAAAAATGTCCCTGTGTCTATGGTGTCACTGAAAGAAAAATGTTCCTGTGTCTATGGTGTCACCGAAAGAAAAATGTCTGTGTGTCTCTGGTGTCACCGAAAGGAAAATGTCCCTTTGTCTATGGTGTCACCGAAAGAAAAATGTCTGTGTGTCTATGGTGTCACCGAAAGAAAAATGTCCCTGTGTCTATGGTGTCACTGAAAGAAAAAATGTCTGTGTGTCTATGGTGTCACTGAAAGAAAAAAATGTCCCTGTGTCTATGGTGTCACCGAAAAAAAAATGTCCCTGTGTCTATGGTGTCACTGAAAGAACAAATGTCTGTGTGTCTATGGTGTCACTGAAAGAATAAAATGTCTGTGTGTCTATGGTGTCACCGAAAAAAAAATGTCTGTGTGTCTATGGTGTCACCGAAAGAAAAATGTCCCTGTGTCTATGGTGTCACTGAAAGAAAAATGTCTCTGTGTCTATGGTGTCACTGAAAGAAAAATGTCCCTGTGTCTATGGTGTCACCGAAAGAAAAATGTCCCTGTGTCTATGGTGTCACCGAAAGAAAAATGTCTGTGTGTCTATGTTGTCACTGAAAGAAAAAAATGTCTGTGTGTCTATGGTGTCACCGAAAGAAAAATGTCCCTGTGTCTATGGTGTCACCGAAAGAAAAATGTCTCTGTGTCTATGGTGTCACTGAAAGAAAAATGTCCCTGTGTCTATGGTGTCACCGAAAGAAAAATGTCCCTGTGTCTATGGTGTCACCGAAAGAAAAATGTCTCTGTGTCTATGGTGTCACTGAAAGAAAAATGTCCCTGTGTCTATGGTGTCACTGAAAGAACAAACGTCCCTGTGTCTATGGTGTCACTGAAAGAATAAAATGTCTGTGTGTCTATGGTGTCACCGAAAAAAAAATGTCTGTGTGTCTATGGTGTCACTGAAAGAAAAAGTGTCTGTGTGTCTATGGTGTCACCGAAAGAAAAATGTCTGTGTGTCTATGGTGTCACCGAAAGAAAAATGTCCCTGTGTCTATGGTGTCACCGAAAGAAAAATGTCTCTGTGTCTATGGTGTCACCGAAAGAAAAATGTCTCTGTGTCTATGGTGTCACTGAAAGAAAAATGTCCCTGTGTCTATGGTGTCACCGAAAGAAAAATGTCTGTGTGTCTATGGTGTCACCGAAAGAAAAATGTCCCTGTGTCTATGGTGTCACCGAAAGAAAAATGTCCCTGTGTCTATGGTGTCACCGAAAGAAAAATGTCTCTGTGTCTATGGTGTCACTGAAAGAAAAATGTCCCTGTGTCTATGGTGTCACTGAAAGAAAAATGTCCCTGTGTCTATGGTGTCACCGAAAGAAAAATGTCTGTGTGTCTATGATGTCACCGAAAGAAAAATGTCCCTATGTCTATGGTGTCACCGAAAGAAAAATGTCCCTGTGTCTATGGTGTCACCGAAGGAAAAATGTCCCTGTGTCTATGATGTCACCGAAAGAAAAATGTCTGTGTGTCTATGGTGTCACTGAAAGAAAAATGTTCCTGTGTCTATGGTGTCACTGAAAGAAAAAATGTCCCTGTGTCTATGGTGTCACTGAAAGAAAAATGTCCCTGTGTCTATGGTGTCACCGAAAGAAAAAATGTCCCTGTGTCTATGGTGTCACTGAAAGAAAAATGTTCCTGTGTCTATGGTGTCACTGAAAGAAAAATGTCCCTGTGTCTATGGTGTCACCGATGGAAAAAATGTCCCTGTGTCTATGGTGTCACCGAAGGAAAAATGTTCCTGTGTCTATGGTGTCACTGAAAGGAAAAATGTCTGTGTGTCTATGGTGTCACCGAAAGAAAAATGTCCCTGTGTCTATGGTGTCACTGAAAGAAAAAATGTCCCTGTGTCTATGGTGTCACCGAAAGAAAAATGTCCCTATGTCTATGGTGTCACCAAAAGAAAAAAAATGTCCCTGTGTCTATGGTGTCACCGAAAGAAAAAAATGTCCCTTTGTCTGTGGTGTCACTGAAAGAAAAATGTCTCTGTGTCTATGGTGTCACTGAAAGAAAAATGTCCCTGTGTCTATGGTGTCACTGAAAGAAAAATGTCCCTGTGTCTATGGTGTCACCGAAAGAAAAATGTCTGTGTGTCTATGATGTCACCGAAAGAAAAATGTCTGTGTGTCTATGATGTCACCGAAAGAAAAATGTCCCTGTGTCTATGGTGTCACCGAAAGAAAAATGTCCCTGTGTCTATGGTGTCACCGAAGGAAAAATGTCCCTGTGTCTATGATGTCACCGAAAGAAAAATGTCCCTATGTCTATGGTGTCACTGAAAGAAAAAATGTCCCTGTGTCTATGGTGTCACTGAAAGAAAAAATGTCCCTGTGTCTATGGTGTCACTGAAAGAAAAATGTCCCTATGTCTATGGTGTCACCGAAAGAAAAAATGTCCCTGTGTCTATGGTGTCACCGAAGGAAAAATGTTCCTGTGTCTATGGTGTCACTGAAAGGAAAAATGTCTGTGTGTCTATGGTGTCACCGAAAGAAAAATGTCCCTGTGTCTATGGTGTCACTGAAAGAAAAAATGTCCCTGTGTCTATGGTGTCACTGAAAGAAAAAATGTCCCTGTGTCTATGGTGTCACCGAAAGAAAAATGTCCCTGTGTCTATGGTGTCACCAAAAGAAAAAAAATGTCCCTGTGTCTATGGTGTCACCGAAAGAAAAAAATGTCCCTTTGTCTGTGGTGTCACTGAAAGAAAAATGTCTCTGTGTCTATGGTGTCACCGAAAGGCTACGGTAAAATGGCGCAGGGAGTGGAAGTGACGTTCCCCCCACATCATTTTGAATACAGAATTAAGGGGATGGAAAAGAAACACCAAAACGAAGCCCCAGACGAATGGATTTTGCTGGAAACATGCTGGGCATGGTCGCCCCCTGAAGACTTTATTGTTACCACCCCTTTGGGAGTATTATACGGATCTTCAATGTCAGGGACTTCTATTCTTCACTGCTGTGATTTTTATCAGTTTATCCACTTTAAGACCGAAGGATTTTCCTGCTCAATGACCAGGCCACTTTTTTCAACTTGGCGCTGTGCGACTTTAACTGACAATTGCGCGGTCATGCGACGCCGTACCCAAACGAAATTTATATCCTTTTTTTGCCACAAACAGAGCTTTCTCTTGGTGGTATTTGATCACCTCTGCGCTTTTTATTTTTTGTGATATTAATATTAAAACGCAAACATTTTGCCAAAAATTGACATTTTCTACTTTGACAGTTAAAAAATATCCAATATATTCAATTTTTGTCATATATTTTGGCCAAAATATATTTAGCTACATGTCTGTGACAAAAAAAAAATGTCAATGAGCGTATTTTTATTGGTTTGCGCAAAAGTTATAGCGTCTACAAACTATGGTGTAAATACTGAAATTTACGCAGCTTTAATTTCTGACTGCCTATCTCATTTCTTGAAGTGCTAAAATGGCAGGGCAGTACAACCCCCCCCCCCCCCCCAAACTACCACTTTTTGGAAAGTAGACATCCTAAGGAATGTTCTGAGAGACATGTTGAGCTCATTGAATATTTCATTTTTTTGTCACAGGTGTTTGAAAAATGACTAAAAAAAAGTTGTCATTGAAATGATATATTGCTCACACATTCCATGGGTATATGTGTAATTACACCCCAAAATATATTCTGCTGCTTCTCCTGAGTACAAGGATACCACATGTGTGAGACTTTTTGGGAGCCTAGCTGTGTACGGGACCCCAAAATCCAATCACCACCTTCAGAATTTTAAAGAGCGTAAATTTCTCATTGCACTTTCTCACTGCCTATCACGGCTTCGGAGGCCCTGAAATATCAAAATAGCACAAACCCCCCCCCCCCCCCAAATGACCCCATTTTGGAAAGTAGACACCCCATGTTATTTGCTGAGAGGCATGGTGAGTCCATGGAATATTTTATATTTTGCCACAAGTTTTGTGAAAATTATATTTTTTTTTTTAACACAAAGTTGTCACTAAATGATATATTGCTCACGCATGCCATGGGCATATGTGGAATTACACCCCAAAATACATTCTACTGCTTCTCCTGAGTACAGGGATACCACATGTGTGATACTCTTTGGGAGCCTAGCTGTGTACGGGATTGTGCTATCTTGGCATTTCATGGCCTTCAAAACTGTGATAGGTAGTGAGGAGTGAAATCAACAATTTATGCCCTTAGAAAGCCTGAAGGTGGTGATTTGTTTTTGGGGTCCTGTACAGTGCTGTATCTTGGCCTAGGCCAACAAGGCCCAGGCCTAGGGCAGCACTTTGTAGGGGGGCAGCAAAAAATTTGGACTTGTGTTTGCTGCCACTGATTATTTCACTTATTTGTATAGGGACTATGGACTTTCTATTTATTATACAAATAAGTTACATAATCCTAGGATTACAATCAGTGGCAGCAAACACAAGTTCAAATATTTTAAAAGAACTGATGGGACTGCACTGATATGGCAGCACTGATATGCTGCACTAATGGTCGCTAATATGCTGCTCTGATGGCCACTAATGAGTTGCCAATGGTGGGTACTGATAAACTGCACTGATGGGCACTAATGAGGCTGCATTGATGAGGCTGCACTGATGGGCACGAGGCGGCACTGATAAGCTTCACTGATGGGGCTGGACTGATACGGTGCCCTGATGGGCATTGATATGTTGCACTGATGGGCACTAATAGGCTGCACTGATGGCCACTTATGAGGCGGCACTGATAAGCTGTACTGATGGGCACTGATATGATGCACTGATAGGCTGTACTGGTGGCCACTGATGGGGCTGCACTGTTGGCCAGTGAGGAGGCTGCACTGATGGGCTCTGATAGACTGTGGTTGTGGTTTGTGATTAACAAATGACAGGGCGGGTCATAAACAGGAAGGAGTGTTGCCTTTACAGGAAGGGGTCGGTCATATTTCAAATAGGGGGTGCACAAGTTTTGTCAGGCCTAGGGCAGCACAAAACCTAAATACACCACTGGTCCTGTACGCGGCTAGACTGCCAAAAAGTCTCACACATGGGGTATCCCTGTACTCAGGAGAAGCAGCAGATTGTATTTTGGGGTGTCATTTCACGTATACCCATGGAATGCGTGAGCATTATATGATTCAGTGACAACTTTGTGTAAAAAAAAAAAACAAATTGTCATTTTCTGAAACTTAGGGCAAAATATAAAATACTCCATGGACTCAATATGCCTCTCAGCAAATAGCTTTGGGCGTCTGCTTTCCAAAAAGGGGTCATTTGGGGGGTGTTTGAACTGTCCTGGCATTTTATGCTCAATCTTAGACACATATCACCCACTCTTCTAACTACTTGAAGACCAAGCCTTTTCTCTGACTTTTTGTTTACATGAAAAAATATTTTTTTTTTACTAGAAAATTACTTTGAACCCCTCAAACATTATATATATATATATATTTTTTTTTTAAGCAGAGGCCCTACAGAATAAAATGGTGGATGTTGCAATTTTTCATCAGATCAGGCCTGACTCTGCTAACGCAGCGGTTTTGTGTGATTTGTGTTTTTTGTAAGTGACAGTAATCTATTGATTACTGCACTTGCCTGGGTAGGGTGGGCTGGGAGGAGGGGCTAAATGCAGGTGCTGGCAGGAATCAGTGCTGATCGTGCAAACACCGCGTTTTGGGAACACTAAACTATGGGTACGCTAGTATAGTTCTGATTAGATATTGATCTGTTCAAACGCTATACTAGTAATGGAGGTGTGTGTGTGTGTGTGTGTGTATGTATGTATGTGTGTGTGTATGTGTGTTAGTGTAATTGACTCTAACTGACACTAAATAACGGTGGTGTGGTGGGACCCTGACGCTAACTAGCCTAACTAGCATCACCCGTGATACTAATACAGTGTTCGGTAATCACTGTATATAGTGAACACTGTGACAGGGCAGTGAAGGGGTTAACTGGGGGAGATCAAGGGGTTAAACCTTTTTAAGGGATGTATGGCGGGTAGCCTAAACTTATTTGGGCCTAGCGCAAGCGCAAACTGGGGTCACAAGTGACACTAATACAGTGATCAGTAGTTATCTGACATACTGTATATATTAGTGCACTGTGTGATAGGGAGTGAAGGGGTTAACTGGGTGAGATCAAGGGGTTAAAAGTTTATTAGGAAATAGATGGCGGGTGCCCTAAACCTATTTGGGCTTAGCGCAAGCGCAATTTAGGGTCACAAGTGACACTAAATACAGTGATCAGTAGTTACCTATATACTGTATTTAGTGCACAGCGTGATAGGGAGTGAAGGGGTTAACTGGGGGCGATCAAGGGGTTAAAACTTTATTAGGGGATAGATGGTGGGTGCCCTAAACCTATTTGGGCCTAGCGCAAGCGCGATTCAGGGTCACAAGTGACACTAAATACAGTGATCAGTAAAAGATCTGTATACCAATGTATATAGTGTACACTGTGAGGGGTTTGGAGGGTGATCAGGGGTGATCAAGGGGTCAAAGTGTGTCTATGTGAGGTGGTGTTAGTGTGGTGTTGGTGGAACTCACATTTTTTATGTCTCTCTGTCTTTTCCTGGAACCAAAAGGGCTCCAGGAGGGAAAATTACATCACTTCCCCTGCCTGTGTTTACATTACACAGGCAGGGGACATGATGCCATTGGGCAGGACCGATCACCAGATCCAGACCAAAAATAATTGGTCTGCATCTTGTGACTGATTAGTTCTGAGACCAATCACACCAGGATCAGCTCGCAGGGCACACGGGAGCGTGCCCTGGAGCCGTGAATGCGCGTGACGTAGGTCTACATCGCCAGAGCTAGCCGAGCCGCTCTGCTGCAGTAGCAGCAACGTGAGCAGTCGGCAAGTGGTTAAATTCAGCCTTCAAAGCTGCCAATTTCTCATCCTCTTTATCAATCCGCATCAGCTTATAAACAATCCTCCGTCTAAAGGCAGACAGTGACTCATCTCCCCTTGGGCCATGCCTAGTATCTTCCACGGACTGAGGCCTAGTCGCAGGCCTATGTAGGGGGCCCTTGCCAGGGTCCTCCCCAGGATCCAGCATCCCTCCTGGGACAGAGAAGCAACTCTGGCCCCCGTTTTCTGGAAGCACACGAGCTAAGGAACCAGCAACCTCACGCCTCACTGGCAAGTAGAGTTGCAGTTTCCCACCATTTCTGTGCTGAGTTCCCAGGTCTGTACACCTGCTGTGCCCATTATTAGGGGTTCCCACCATCCCTGGGATGAGTTCCCAGGTCTGTACACCTGCTGTGCCAATTATGAAAGGGTTCCCACCATCCCTGTTCTGAGATCCAGGGTGTGCACACCAGCTGTGCCCATTATGAGGGGTTCCCACCATCCCTATGCTGGGTTTCCTGGGTCTCTACAGCATGCTGCCTCCATAATTCCTTCTCCTCTTGGTCAGCATTATCTCAATCTAGTGGTAACCAAACCAAAGATTCTGAAGACCATTTCATTTCACCCTCCTGGAGGTACATGAAGAAGAAGGGGCTCATCACAACAACATCTGAATGTGGGAGGAAGGTGCGGAGGAAGAAGGGGGAGGGACATGTTTAAGGACTGAACTACCACAAAGATGCCTCTTGGTAACCAGCATGTCAGCACAATGCATTTCAATGCACATTATGTGTAATGTAGTGTGTTGTGTTTAGAATGGCGCCTTAAAGCAATAAACTAACCCCAAGAACAAATATGTCATTTATTATGTCTTACCTGTCCTTACATGGGTGACTGCATTCGTTTTCTTTTTCAGGTATTTTTTTCTTTATTTTTACATGATTATTCTGCCAGTGATACACATCCTGTCCTAAAATGACAACACTCACTCACCATACTCTATACAAGAGCAGTCACCTGGGGACAGGACTATAGAGCATAGCCTCCTTTCTTCATCTCCATAACATAGGGTATGTGTTCTGTAGTCCTCAGAGATAACTGGGAACAATGTAACTGAGAGGAGGAGGGGGCTGATAAGGTTGGGTTCACTGGAGGGGAAGGAATTCGGAAGGATGGATGAGGAGGAGCCTAAGTAGGATCGGTGCACCAAAGGTAAGGACACTGAATAGGATAGGTGCACTGATGGGGAGGGGAGTGAGAAGGATAGGTGCCATACAGGGGAGGGTTCTGAAGACAGGTGCACTGCAGGGAAGGGTTCTGAGAAGGACAGGTGCACTGCAAGGGAGGGTTCGGAGGAGGATAGGGTCACTGCAGGGGAGAAGAAAGGAGGGTAGTGAAGTTGCGATGATAGGAAAATATCAAGAGTCTAGTATTGATGGTACTTTAAAGGTGCTTTGAAGGAGCTTGGACTGCAGGGAGACTTTGTAGAGGTTCTATGCTTGGCATTTACCGCGGTCCAAGAGAGATCCACAGTAGTGTAGTACAGGACATTATGGCATGGTTCATAGATAAACTGTAAGAGGAAGTTTATCCAAGAATGGGGACCATTTATGCTGGAATCTAAGACGTGTGCGCTGGTCGGCAAAGAGCAAGTCCAGTTTCTCCAATCCGAGGAGGTTTGTGAGATCCATTTTTTAAATCGTTTATATTGGGGCAATCCTGGGAAATCCATTTTTTGAGAATAGTCCTCCTGGCTGACATGTAGCATGTAGTGATCCATGCTTTATTGTGATGGAGAACTCTGAGTTGAGGGACTTAAAGGTAATGTTTCACATTGTCAAATGAGCCAAACAGCAGAAGAAATAAGTCGTCATGTGGATCTAAACCATTGATGGGGTGACAAATAGTTCTACTTGTTTCCAAAAGTTCCGGATTTATGAGCAACACCAGAGTTTATGAAGGAGGGACGGTTTATGATCTCCACACAGTTGACAAAGTGAAGGTTCAGGGGCCTCTTTAGAGCGTAAATATGGTATATAGCTTCAGTGGAGAATTTTAAACTGCTGCTCTCCCAGGAATTAGTTGGATACAATATTTCAGGTGGTGTTGTAACCCGAGAGTATGAACTTATGGGTATCCGGGTGTTGTAGGTCTTTGATCCAGGTAGAAGGGAAAATATAGGTCGTGGTAGACAACAAGGTATTGGACAACGATTTGTAGAGTTCTGATATTTTATGAAAGCCTCTATCTACAAAGGTGTCCAATATTGAGCTTTTGAAGCGTTGGTCTCTGGGTGGGCACAAAGCTGAGGCTCTGCTTGTTGCCTGAAGAATGTAGAGTAGATGTGATCTAGGTAGGTCAAATCTGGATAGAGTCTGTATGGGGAGTAGAGGTTTCCCAATTGGGATATCAAAGAGCTGGGCAAATTCCGAAAGGCCCTGTTGTGTCCATGAGGCAAAAGGTGAGTATTGTTGGGCTTGCGGAAACAGAGGGTGACCACAGATTGGGAGATGGATGGACATGTGAGGGGAAATCCCCAGCAATTTCTCTCCAAACTATAACAGTGTCTTGGATCATGAGGGTTTGTTTTAAGTGCAGAAGTACATCTCTGATCCTGCAATGCAACAATGCGGATAACTCATAAGGGCTAGACAACTAAGCTTCAATATCATAGTTTGAGTGTTTAGAGGTTTTGTTAATCCAGTCAAACCCCGCTCTCAGAAGGCAAGCAAGATTGTAGAGTCTAACATTGGGAAGATTAACCCCTCCTGCATGTTTAGGCAATTCCAATTTTTGTAGGCCTATGCGGGTTTTGCGACCTTTCCACAAGAAGGTCGACAGAGCCTTGTGTAATTTCTGTATGTCCTTGTGTTTCAACAAAAGAGGTATGGTTTGATGGGGGTACAAAAGTTTTGGGAAGCTAACCATTTTATAAAGATGACTCCTACCGAATAGAGACAAGGGAAGCTCTGACCATTTTTCCAATTCGGAGGTAATTTTGTGTATGACGGAAGGAAGTTAAGTTGGTATAGGGGGGAGGAGGATTTTCCTATCTTTATTCCCAGATATGTAATACACTGTTTGGCCACAGAGAAGACCGACGGCGGGACCCAATCTGGGGTACGTGATCGATAGAGTGGGGGAATTTCACTTTTTGCGTAATTAATTTTTAAGCCCGAGCAATGGCGAAAAGTGTCAAAAAATATTTTGGATGTGCAACATATCTGCTGAGGGATTAGATGTAGAAATCAGTATGTCATCTGCAAATAGTGCCGTGCAAAGCTCCTGATAACCCAACTTAACACCATGGAGGTCAGGGTTGGAGAGTAAATATCTGGAAAGGGGTTCTATGGCCACATTGAATAGCAAAGGGGAAAGGAGGCAGCCTTGCCTTGTACCTTTTGTGTAACCTAATCGTGTTGGAAACGAGCCCGTCAGCCACTATCCTAGCTGAAGGGGCAGAGTACAATGTGTGAATAAGGTGGATGAAAGGACCTGAAAAGCCAAATTTCGATAAGACCAGGTCAAGCCACTGAAAACTGATGTTATTGAAGGCTTTCTCGAGGTCCATTGAGATGATGGCCATATCCCTCGTTGGATTTGTTCTAGCCATTTCGAGAACAGTTAAAACTTTTCTGATGTTTGAAGACGCAGCTCTGCCCTGTGTGAAACCTGCCTGTGTTGGGTAAATGAGGGAAGGCATGATATGTGCCGGTCTGTTAGCAATGATTTTAAAGAGCAGTTTAGAGTCTAGATTGAGGAGGGAAATAGGAAGGTAGGACCCTGGATCTGTCAGGTCTCTACCCTGGTTTGGGATAAGTTTGATGTGTGCTTGCAGACCAGTAGGTAAATAAGGGTGACCGTCAGGGATATTTTGAAATACAGATTGAAGAGTCAGTGCCAGGGTGTCAAGCGTCGATTTGTAGAAGTCAGGTGTATAACCATCAGGGCCCGGAGCTTTACCTGGGGACAAGGCTTTAACAGTCTTACAGATTTCATCCATGAAAATCGGGGAGTTTAGGGTAGCTAGAAGCCAGTCAGTGATAACGGGGAGGGAAACTTTGTCTAGAAATTGCTTAGCAAGGGGTTCATTAATTGGGTCTTTCCCGTATAACGCGGCATAGAATTGCTTCGGAATTGAGTTGACGTCTTTAGGGGTATCAACCAAATTGCCCTGATTACCTCTCAATTTGGCGATGTGGGCGGGGGGGGGGGGGTATGGGGGCCTTTGCAAAGTCGTGCTAGTAATTTCCCTGGTTTATTGCCAAATTTATGGTACTTGAGATCTAGAAAAGATCTGTGAATTTTCTCCTGCGCCTCTGCCCATAAGTCGAATCGGTCTTTGGCCTTACGCCAATCTTCTCTATGCGAGTTATGAATGGCCAGTGAAGCCTGTGACAGGCGCAGAGATTTACTCGCCTCCAGATATTCTTTTTGGATCTTCTTCTTATGGTTAGAGGCACACAAGATGATTTTACCCCTCAGTACCGCCTTTCCTGTTTCCCAAAAGGGAATAGGGTTATTGATATGCTTGCAGTTTGTGTCAGTGTATAACTCCCAGGCGTCCTTGATAATTAGCCTGAGGGTTTCCTCTTGTGCCAAGTACCAGGGGAACCACCATGTCTTCAAGGGAGTCCGGGGCGATAAACCTAAGAGCGTGACTGAGATTGGTAAATGGTCAGAGATGGCCATGTCGTGGAGACAGGAGTCCGAAGCTTTGGTCAGGAGAAGAGGGTTTAGGATGGAGTAGTCAATCCTGGAGAGTGAATTATGTGGTGGGGAGAAAAAGGTATACAGTATTCTCTTTCTGTAGGATGCAATATCCTCTAAATGTCTAGAAGTTGCAGACTGTCTGACAACTGCAATAGGTGAGATGTAGTCTGCGGGGATTGCATTGTGGTTCGGTGGGCGTCTGGGGATCTGTCTTCCTGTGTGTTTAAAACCAAATTAAAATCCCCTGCTACCATAGAGGGTAAATGGATATGGGGGGCTAAGTGGGACATCAGCTTTTGAAAAAACTGTTTGGTAGGGGAATTGGGAGCGTATACCATGGGCAAAGTCCATTCCTGGTTACATATCCACAAGTGAGCTGTGAAGATTCGACCTTCATTATCAGCATGTGTCTGTAGTATTTCACAAGGAAGATTTTTATGTATTAGGAAAAGGACCCCTGCTTTGCCTTTCAAAGCAGGAGATCCAGTAACCTGCCCTACCTACAATTTACACATACGAAGGAAGTCAGTGGTGGTAAGGTGTGTTTCCTGTAGAACCACTATATCAGCTTTCAGACGTTTTAGATGTCTAAGAATTGCCATACATTTGTTGGGTGATCTCAATTCTTTTACATTCCATGAAGTAACTTTCATAAATCTAGTATCATGTCAGGGGGGCTTATTATCATGTTGGGGTACAGTGTGATGTCTATGAAGAGAAAGTGCGGGTCTTGGCCTAAAAGTAGTGTCTAAATGGTATGAAGGGGTAAGTGGAAAGAGAAAATAGTGAGAGATGGGGGTTGTGAGAGGGATAACTAAACAGTACATAGGCAGCAAACTAATACAAAACAAAAGGGTACAAACCCTGTGAAGGTCGTACTTCTCTTATTTCCACATGTAATACACCAGTACAAGCAGCATTAACGGGGGAAGCTGTAATTCTTGCCCACATGCGGCGGGTGAGTCCCAGCAATAGTCAGATCAAGCAGACAGAGGAAGAACGGAGCCGGAAACAGCTCCGATGGTTAGAATTTGGGAGAGGCAGAATATGGCGTCCCGTGGTTATGCAGAACCTGTGCAACAAGGGAAAAATAAGAAAAATCAAAAACAAATATCAAACGTAACAGACAACCATACTGGATGAAAGCCTAGAACAACGGGAGAAATTAACCGAGCTATTTAGCCCTACAAGGAGCCCCTGACAGCAGTGTATGCCAGGTTTCTCTGCTAGGGGAAGACAAACTTGGATAATATTGGGGTTCTAATATAACAGGTCAGCATGTAACATTGTTGCGGCTTAGGGAGCCAGAGAGACGCAGTTTCTTGGACGGATATTTTCTTGGGCTATGTTGATCTCTCGGGTTACCAGAGAGTTTCTTTGAAACCTCTTGGGGAAATAGTCGGCGAATAGGAGCAGTTTGAATCCACCCAGTTGTAGAGATTTGGAGTTCCTGAACGATTTCAAAATGTTAATTCTGTCAGAGTAGTTCAAGTATCTAACAATGACTGGGCGAGGAGTGGGCCTTTCATTGGAGGGTGCTCCTAAACGGTGGACTCTTTCCCCAGGCCCTGGGTATGCGTGTAGCCCATATATTAGTTAGTGTATCCGCACTGAACGATTCTAGGAGGTCTATTACTCGCAGATTATTACACCTCGATTGTTTTTTCCAAGTGATCCAATTTGTCCAATATGTATTGCTGCATCTGTTTAGTCTGTTGTTCTGTGGTAAAGGAATGTTGCACCTCATCTTCTATCTCTGAGACTCTGTGCTCCAGCTCCGAGGGCAGTATGGCATGCTCACCTTACTGCTTCCTCAGCTGTGTGATCCCTGCTGCTATGGCTCTGTGTACAGCAGACGTTATGGTAGGGGACAAGAGAGCTGCCACTGCCTGAGCTATGCCTGCATATTGGTCTTCGGGAGGTGTTGTTGGCATGACTGCTGGCTGTGCTTGATCTTGAGGGGCTGACCGGCCATGGGAAGCATCCACCCCGTCTGCCATGATGGCAGGAGTCGGGCCCTGTGAGGAGCTGTCTGTGCGAGCGCTCGTAGTGGCAGCAGGGGGGCCATGGAGCGCAAATTTGTCCATCCGCCAGCAGCCCCAGAAGTTTGTGTGACAGTAGGTGAAGGATCGAGACTCACCCACCGTACAGCAGCTCAGTTGTACCAATTTCATAGGCTGGATCAGCCGTAGCCGTTGCTTCACACTCCCTCACATGCGGCGCCGGAACCGGAAGTGCAGGGGAGGGTTCTGAGGATAGTTGCACTGTAGAGGATGATTCTTAGGATAGGTGCACTGCAGAGGAGGGTTCTGAGAAGGATAGCTGCTCTGTAGGGGAGGGTTCTGAGAAGGATAGGTGCACTGCAAAGGAGGGTTCTGAGGATAAGTGCACTGCAGAGGAGGGTTCTGGAAAATGTAGGTGCACTGCAGAGGAGGGTTCTGAGAAGGATAGCTGCTCTGTAGGGGAGGGTTCTGAGAAGGATAACTGCACTGTAAGGGAGGGTTCTAAAAAGAACAGGTGCACTGCAGGGAAGGGTTCTGAGAAGGACAGGTGCACTGCTGGGGAGGGGAGTGAGAGGTATTGGTGTACTGAAGGGGAGGGGACTGTGGTGGATGGGTGCACTGCAGGGGAGGGGACTGGGAAAGATACTGAAAGTGGCCTTTTCTTTGAAAGTGAACTTGTCACAAACCCGGGCAGTCCCTTCTGAGTATACAATTAAATACCCAGAAACCTCCTTTAGTGGATGTGTTCTGTAGATCCAGACAGACTGACAGCTAAAGCAACATCTGGACTATTCCTATACCCTCCGCCTACACCTTGCCAATCCTCCCTATTGGTTCCTAAATAATATGGGTGTCAAATTTTGTATGTCACTCCCGGACAGACCCTTTGTTGATGCGCTTATCATCCTCTGCAGTGCATCCGGAAAGTATTCACTGGATTAGGCCCCGTTCACACTGGGGCGATCCGACTTCCCGGGGCGACCTCTGAAGTTGTGGTGCGAGCAGCGCGCCGCGACCTCGGAGCGGCCGGCACGGACTTCATAACATTGAAGTCTATGACGGTCGCTCCGGGTTGCCCCAAAGAAGCTCCGGACCCTTTTTCTAAGTCGGAGCGACTTGTGTCGCTCCTAATAGAACGGGTCCGCAGCTTCTCTATGGAAGGCGACCTACGGCGACCAGGTCGCCTCACAGGTCGCCCCAGTGTGAACGGGGACTTAAATTCATTATTTCCCTTAAAATTCCAAAAACAATCCCTCATAATGACAACATGAAAGAAGTTGGTTTGAAATCTTTGTTAATTTATTAAAAATAAAAAATGAAATAAATCCCATGTATATAAGTATTCACACCCTTTGCTCAATACTTTGGTGAAGCTCCTTTGGCACCAATTACAGCCTCAAGTATTTCTGAGTATGATGCTACAAGCTTGGCACTCCTATTTTTGTGCAGTTTCTCCCATTCTTCTTTGCAGGACCTCTTAAGCTCCATCAGGTTGGATAGGGGGGCATCGATGCACAGCCATGTTTTAGATCTCTCCAGAGATGTTCAAGTCTGGGCTCTGGCTGGACCACTCAAGGACATTCATAGAGCTGTCCCGTAGCCACTCCTTTGTTACCTTGGCTGTGTGCTTAGGGTCGTTCTCCTGTTGGAAGATGAACCTTCACCCCAGTCTGAGGTCCAGAGCGCTCTGGAGAAGTCTTTCATTAAGGATGTCACTGTACATTGCTGCATTCATCTTTCCTTTGATCCTGACTAGTCTCCCAGTTCCTCTCACTGAAAAGCATCCCCACAGCATGATGCTGCCACCACCATGCTTCACTGTAGGGATGGTATTGGCCAGGTGATGAGCGGTGCCTGGTTTCTTCCAGACATGACGCTTAACATTCAAGCCAAAGAGTTCAATCTTTGTTTCATCAGACCAGAATTTTGTTTCTCATGGTCTGAGAGTCCTTCAGGTGTCTTTTGGCAAACTCCAGGTGTTGCTGTCATGTGCCTTTTACTGAGGAATGGCTTCCGTCTGACCACTCTATCATACAGGCCTAATTGGTGGAGTGCTGTAGAGATGGTTGTTCTGGAAGGTTCTCCTCTCTACACAGAGAAATGCTGGAGCTCTGTCAGAGTGACCATCAGGTTCTTGGTCACCTCCCTCACTAAGTCCCTCCTCCCCCGATCGCTCAGTTTGGCTGGGCGTCCCGCCCTAGGGAGAGTCCTGGTGGTTCCAAACTTCTTCCATTTACGGATAATGGAGGTCACTGTGCTCATTGGGACCTTCAATGCTGCAAAAATGTTTCTGTACCCTTCCCCCGATCTGTGCCTCCATACAATCCTGTCTCCGAGGTCTAAAGATAATTGCTTGGACTTCATGACTTGGTTTGTCCTCTGACATGCACTGTTACCTGTGGGACTTGATTTGGAAAGGCACACACCTGTCAATATAATGTCCAATCACCTGAATTTACCACAGGTGGACTCCAATCAAGTTGTAGTAACATCTTGATGGAGGATGATCAGTGTAACAAGACGCATCTGACCTCAATTCTAAATGTCATGGCAAAGGCTGTAAATTATTTTTGTGCTTGGGATTTTTTCGTTTTTTTTATTTTTAATAAATTTTCAAAAATTTCAAACACATTTCTTTCGCATTGTCATTATGAGGGATTGTTTGTAGAATTTTAGGGAAAATAATGAATTTAATTAATTTTGGAATAAAGCTGTAACATAACATAATGTGGAAAAGTGAAGCGCTGTGAATACTTTCCGGATGCACAGCGTTATTTCTGATATACCGCCCCCCTCGCCCCTTTAATCTCCTGCTGTTACCAGGCCCCTGGCATGCAAACACACTGCAGGACAGAGGACCAAAATCTAGACTGTCCCCTCCGAATCGGGACTGTCCCCCCTCCTCTACATGTTTTATTCTAAATAACAGGTTTTTCTTTTCATCATGTGGAGCAGCAATTGCACAAATTTTTATTTATTTATTCTGATCAAAACAAAACAAAAAAAAAATATATATACATATATAAAATATACAAATTTTCCTTTTATTAATCAGATCAATGACACATCATAGATGAATATGTTGGTTTTATTTTCAGCCAGCAGGTGGCGATCTAGTATTCTTTTCCTAGGTAAGCCTTCCATCCTTCTCAGTTGTGCTGAAGGAAATTCCCATTATTTACACAGTTCATATTTTCATTACAGCAGTGACTCCGCCCTCATCCCAGAACTAACTCCACCCTTATCCCAGCACTGACTCCGCCCTTATCAAAACAGTGAACCCACCCTTATCACAGCACTGACTGCACCCTTATCACAGCACTGACTGCACCCTTATCACAGCACTGACCCCACCTTTATCACAGCACTGACTCCACCCTTATCACAGCAGTGAATACACCCTCATCACAGCACTGACTCCACCCTTATCCCAGCACTGACTCCGCCCTTATCACAACAGTGAACCCACCCTTATCACAGCACTGACTGCACCCTTATCACAGCACTGACCCCACCTTTATCACAGCACTGACTCCACCCTCATCACAGCACTGACTCCACCCTCATCACAGCACTGACTTCTCCCTTATTGTATGATAGGAAGTTTCAATAAGACAGACGAGTCTCAAAGCAACCAGTTATACTGTGCGGTCTCTTTAGCTAAGACACAGAGCTCTGGGGGTCCTTTGTTATGTGTGATATTATATATAATAAAATTGACCCCACACCCTTTTCCCTTGTAGGGTTCTCAGATAATTAGGAAAGTTAAAACCAGAGCATCTTCATACATTCTGTTCATTCTATGTATGACAAAAATTATCCTCAGCCAAAGCCCCCTATAGGGGGAGGTGCCACATCCCGGGAGAGCAAATACAACAAAAGAAAGGGGTTCCCCTAAGGGGTTGGGACTTTGAAGGCACTCAGAGTAGTATAAAACAGGTAGAGATATAAGGTTTTTTAGATAAAATGTCAAAATTTTATTAAATAACAGTAGGGGTCTAAAAACAACAAGATATTGAACATGTACATAGAATATAGGCAGGCAGAAAATACAATACAGTACAGCTACAGAGACGTGCAATTGGATTCACAATCAAATACCCAACATACATAGAAGTATGTTAGGAACAATTAGATATATATAATAAGATATATCTAATTGTTCCTAACATACTTCTATGTTTCTATTATAGAAATTTATGTGAAATATTTTATATTACCCCTGAAGAAGAAGCGAACAGCTTTGAAACGCGTTGGGTATTTGATTGTGAATCCAATTGCACGTCTCTGTTGCTGTACTGTATTGTATTTTCTGCCTGCCTATATTCTATGTACATGTTCAATATCTTGTTGTTTTTAGACCCCTACTGTTATTTAATAAAATTTTGACATTTTATCTAAAAAACCTTATATCTCTACCTGTTTTATACTACTCTGAGTGCCTTCAAAGTCCCAACCCCTTAGGGGAACCCCTTTCTTTTGTTGTATTCTATGTATGACAGGTACATATTTCATATGATCCATTATAAAAGAAAAGTCCATGGATTGGCTGGGATATCCTCCAATCAGTGATTGCTCGCAGCTTGGGACTGTTGTTGGCGCCTGCGCTCTTCAATCAGAAGGTCCTGAAAGAAACAGAGGAGTTCCGGTCACCTGATATAAATATCCAATAACTTCCAAATGTCAACTTTAGGGGGTTTTAATCTAAAGGAAAAATTGTGTTTCTTTTTGATGGAACAGGGCAGGGTTGGACCCTCTGTCAGGATGGTGACTGTCCCCAGTGAGGAGATTCCCCCCCCCCCAAATTTGTCCTGGTAAAGTGATGGGAAAATCCCATATTTTGAGTTGTCACCAGAAAAGGAAAAGAGAGGAATCACATAATGGGGACACCTGTTCTGGTGACAACTGTCTCAGATACAGTAAGTGTACAGAGGACACGGGACAGATAACACAGGAAGTATACAGAGGACACAGGACAGATAACACAGGAAGTGTACAGAGGACACGGGACAGATAACACAGGAAGTGTACAGAGGACACGGGACAGATAACACAGGAAGTGTACAGAGGACACGGGACAGATAACACAGGAAGTGTACAGAGGACACGGGACAGATAACACAGGAAATGTACAGAGGACACAGGACAGATAACACAGGAAGTGTACAGAGAACATGGGATAGATAACACAGGAAGTATACAGAGGACACAGGACAGATAACACAGGAAGTGTACAGAGGACACGGGACAGATAACACAGGAAGTGTACAGAGAACACGGGACACATAACACAGGAAGTGTACAGAGGACACAGGACATATAACACAGGAAATGTACAGAGGACACGGGACAGATAACACAGGAAATGTACAGAGGACACAGGACAGATAACACAGGAAGTGTACAGAGAACATGGGATAGATAACACAGGAAGTGTACAGAGGACACGGGACAGATAACACAGGAAGTGTACAGAGGACACGGCACAGATAACACAGGAAATGTACAGAGGACACGGGACAGATAACACAGGAAGTGTACAGAGGACACAGGACAGATAACACAGGAAATGTACAGAGGACACGGGACAGATAACACAGGAAATGTACAGAGGACACGGGACAGATAACACAGGAAGTGTACAGAGGACACGGGACAGATAACACAGGAAGTGTACAGAGGACATGGGACAGATAACACAGGAAGTGTACAGAGGACACGGGACAGATAACACAGGAAATGTACAGAGGACACGGGACAGATAACACAGGAAGTGTACAGAGGACACGGGACAGATAACACAGGAAGTGTACAGAGGACACGGGACAGATAACACAGGAAGTGTACAGAGGACACGGGACAGATAACACAGGAAGTGTACAGAGAACACGGGACAGATAACACAGGAAGTGTACAGAAAACACGGGACAGATAACACAGGAAGTGTACAGAGGACACGGGACAGATAACACAGGAAGTGTACAGAGAACACGGGACAGATAACACAGGAAGTGTACAGAAGACACGGGACAGATAACACAGGAAGTGTACAGAGGACACGGGACAGATAACACAGGAAGTGTACAGAGGACAGATAACACAGGAAGTGTACAGAGGACACGGGACAGATAACACAGGAAATGTACAGAAGACACGGGACACATAACACAGTGTTATCTCAATCCTCACACACATTGCAGTGTTTTAAGGCTCAGACTCACAATGAGCAAGGTGCAGGCCATCAGCATGGCTTTCATGGAGACATGGAGGTCTATCGGGAAATTGATAGCATAGTTGTCTTTATAGCTGAATATCTCCTTGGATAACCCCCGCCACACACGTGTGATGACCCCAATTTGTGTGGTTTTGTCAGCAGATAGAACCTGGAGAGAGAAGACCGGGGATAATGATGACCACCGGAGTGTTTACATGGAGAACCTCAACCATAAGAGGTGAGGACATCACACTTCTCCTATATAAATATTACAGTTCCTATTCCCAGTAAACTCTCCAAATATATTTGAAACTGCATATACTGGACTAAGTATGAAACTTTCCATAAAGGATTCCCATACCTCATAATTATCCCATTTTGGGGAGACGCATTCAGTTTTATAGAGCCCCTCCCCCATTAATTAATCTCTCCTTTCTAAAATCTCTCAGAGCAATGTCCATGAGTAAGACTGCTTCCCACCTTTATAAATCTCCATACTTCCTTCTCCTCCCTTTCACACAATGAAGGACATTATAATGTTGGAGAAGAAGGTTAAAGCTGACGAGTTAAAGTCAAAAAATCTTCATTTTGGAAGATTTCCCCTCTATTCCTCTATTCTCAACTCAATTTTTTGGTATTCATAACATTTTCTTGACTTTGCCATAAACATGTTTCCTGTGGTGGAGGTGACTGCAACTTTTTACTGATTATCTTCAATGGACATCATTCCAAAAAGTACCAAACCTGAAGGTTCAGAGGTGACCAGAATGGTGAACAACACAGAGAACTGGAAAGTGCATTCTGGCAATTGAATATGACTGTACTATATAACACAAATATTTCTGGATCCCTGACCATCACACCTATATGAGCTTGTTGGACATCCCATTCAAAACTCATGGCATTTAATGTAGAGCTGTCCTATCAGCTTTAACACCCTCCACTTTTCTGGGAAGACTTTCCACAAGATTTTGGAGGGTGTCTGTGGCAATTTGTGTCCATTGTCGAGGTCAGGTACTGATGTTGGATGAGAAGACCTGGCTCACAGTCAGTGTTCCAATTCATCCCAAAGGTGTTCAGTAGGGTTGAGTTCAGGGCTCTGTGCAGGACACTTGAGTACCTCCCTCCCATCACTCCAATATGAGCTTGTTGAACATCCCATTCCAAAACCATGACCTTTAAAATGGAGTTGCACCCCCCCTCCCCCCCCCCCCATCTTCAAGGCTATTAAAATGGAGTTGCTCCCTTCCCCCCATGACCATCAATATGGAATTTTCCCACTCCCTCCATGATATGTAATATGGAATTATCCCACTTTCTCCATGATATGTAATATGGAATTATTACCCTCTCTCCACAGCCATTTAATATGGAGTTACCCCTCCCCCAAGGGACATCAATATGGAATTACCCCCCTCTTTCCATGGCCCTTAATATGGAATCATCCCACTCTCTCCATGGCCAGTAATATGGAATTATCCCACTTTCTCCATGATATGTAATATGGAATTATTAACCTCTCTCCTCAATCATTTCATATAGAGTTACCCATTCCCTCCCCAAGGGACATCAATATGGAATTACCCCCCCCCCCCTTTCCATGGCCATTATTATGGAATTATCCCCCTCTCTCCATGGCCAGTAATATGGAATTACCCCCCTCCCTCCATGGCCAGTAATATGGAATTATCCCACTCTCTCCATGGCCAGTAATATGGAATTATCCCCCTCTTTCCATGGCCAGTAATATGGAATTATCCCCCTCTCTCCATGGCCAGTAATATGGAATTATCCCCCTCTTTCCATGGCCAGTAATATGGAATTACCCCCCTCTTTCCATGGCCCTTAATATGGAATCATCCCACTCTCTCCATGGCCAGTAATATGGAATTATCCCACTTTCTCCATGATATGTAATATGGAATTATTAACCTCTCTCCACAGCCATTTAATATGGAGTTACCCATCCCCTCCCCAAGGGACATCAATATGGAATTACCCCCCCCCCCCCTTTCCATGGGCATTAATATGGAATCATCCCACTCTCTCCATGGCCAGTAATATGGAATTATCCCCCTCTTTCCATGGCCAGTAATATGGAATTATCCCCCTCTTTCCATGGCCAGTAATATGGAATTATCCCCCTCTCTCCATGGCCAGTAATATGGAATTATCCCCCTCTTTCCATGGCCAGTAATATGGAATTACCCCCCTCTCTCCATGGCCAGTAATATGGAATTATCCCACTTTCTCCATGATATGTAATATGGAATTATTAACCTCTCTCCACAGCCATTTAATATGGAGTTACCCATCCCCTCCCCAAGGGACATCAATATGGAATTACCCCCCCCCCCCCCTTTCCATGGGCATTAATATGGAATCATCCCACTCTCTCCATGGCCAGTAATATGGAATTACCCCCCTCCCTCCATGGCCAGTAATATGGAATTATCCCCCTCTCTCCATGGCCAGTAATATGGAATTATCCCACTCTCTCCATGGCCAGTAATATGGAGTTGCCCCTTTGTGGCTATACCTCCTCTACTCTTCTGGGAAATCTTTCCACAAGATTTTGAAGGGTGTCTGTGGAAATTTGTGCATGTTGGTAAAGTCAGTCCATAATGTTGGATGAGAAGACCTGGCTCACCATCAGTGCTCCAATTCATCCCAAAGGTGTTCAGTAGGGTTGAGTTCAGGGCACTTGTGTTCCTACACACCAAACTGGTCAAACTACATCTCTATGGGGCTGGCTTTGTACACAGGGGCACAGTCATGCTGGAACATAAGAGGGTCTTCCCCAAACTGTTACCACAAGGTTGGAAGAACACAATTGTAATTGTATTATACAGTGCCTTTTACCATGTATTATTAACAGGACCCTTTACTGGAGACACCTAAATACAATCATTTATGGAGGTTCCAAGTACAACTGACCATATAACATACATACAATGGGGAACAGGGATGGACTGGAACACAATAGATGGGGTAACCGGTAACAAGTGACCACAGCAGGTAGTGGGACAGGTCAGGAACTTGAGTTAAATGCTGTCCTGACAGCAAGGCTGGGTGGAGTTATAATGTCTCCCAGTAGTCATAATCAATTCACAATCAATGTTTTTAAGCCAGCTGCATGGAGACTTCACCTGGAGGCTACATGACTTGGACACCTATTAATAATGGAGAGTGGACCGCCTATTCTCTGCAGGGCTGTGTACACCACAGCCAACATTCTCCAGCCCATTCATTAAATGAAGGCTGCAGTGCATAGTCTACAGTAGTACACAGATTGCTCTATTATACAGCAGAGAGAGCTCTTACAGAACTGCTCATGCCCACTAGCTGCTGTTGGTTGTTGCCTTGCGCTATAACATTTCAAGAATAATCAACTTGTTCTTTACTTCCCAGCTAAGGCTACAAATGTTGTTAACAAATAAGACTCCTAAAAACCCATGAAGGCATTTAAAATGTTTTTGTAGTTTTTAAATCTGAGTCGTTATAAAAATGGGGGATTTGTGTGGAAAATGAATGGTGAAGATGTTTCTCCTCCTTTCCATGGACAACAAAACAAGAGAAGGCCACAGTGGGCAGGAAGCATGACAGATATTCAGACCTCAGCCACATGCCATTTTCTACAAGTATTATTTCTAAAGAAAAATGCATTTCACACTTGATGATAGACTGACCTTATAATGGAGGTCAGACATGAAGCCTTCCCCCCATCCTGGACCTTTCACTTTCAGACAAACAAGTCCTGATGGATCCAAGATGTCGAAGCTTAAGGAAAAACTTGACCACTCTTTGATTATGTAGCCGAGGAGCTCCCCGGAGGAACTGGAGACCTGCAACTATAATAATACATTGTCACACGAGGTTGTCTAATAAGTTTGGTCACCATATCCAGAACTGTACTTGGACTTTCCAGAAAGTTTATTTCGGCCCGTTACTTGTCCTAAAGAAAAGGAACATATATAACCAGCTTTAGTGGAACGCATCTTGTAACCAGCTCCACCTAGATGACCATTATTTTTTATATTTCATCAGTTTCTATAGTCCACAAAGTTGTGCATTAGTTCTCACCAGTCTCAGAGGACCATATATTGTATCACAACAGTCCTAGAGGCCTGTGCCTTGTACTTCCTACCGGTCCAAGAGGTCCATGGCTTTCATATAACCAGCTCTATATACTTGTGCTTTATATCTAACTAGTCTTAGAAGACCAAGACTTTTGTCATCAAAGCTTTAGTGCCTCAGGTCTTAGCTCACCAGTTGATGAAGATCATCCAACTAGCTAACCATACATCATATCTACTGTAACTAGTCCTAGAGGACCGTACCTATATAACACGGAGAACAGTCGGAGGATCATGTCTTGAATCTTACCTAAAAAGTAAATATCTTGTATTTTCCAATACCCTGATTTCAGCTGTTATGTCTTAAAAGTTATGAGTCCTAGAAGACCATGTCTTGTATCTCACCAGTCCTAGAGGGCCATGTCTTGTATCTCAATAATCCTAGAAGGCAATGTCTTGTATCTCACCAGTCCTAAAGGGCCATGTCTTGTATCTCAATAATCCTAGAAGGCAATGTCTTGTATCTCACCAGTCCTAAAGGGCCATGTCTTGTATCTCACCAGTCCTAGAGGGCCATGTCTTGTATCTCAATAATCCTAGAAGGCCATGTCTTGTATCTCACCAGTCCTAGAGGGCCATGTCTTGTATCTCAATAATCCTAGAAGGTCATGTCTTGTATCTCACCAGTCCTAGAGGGCCATGTCTTGTATCTCAATAATCCTAGAAGTCCATGTCTTGTATATCACCAGTCCTAGAGGTCCATGTCTTGTATCTCAATAATCCTAGAAGGCCATGTCTTGTATATCACCAGTCTTAGAGGGCCATGTCTTGTATCTCATTAATCCTAGAAGGCCATGTCTTGTATCTCACCAGTCTTAGAGGGCCATATCTTGTATCTCAATAATCCTAGAAGGCCATGTCTTGTATCTCACCAGTCCTAGAGGTCCACGCCTTGAACCATAATCCCTACCCCTATCAAGGCTTACAGCCTAGGTGGCCTGGAAAGGTGTAAAACATACCAGGCAACATGCCCTTCAGACCAAAGAAAAATGGTGTAGGTCCTCAAAATCCATACCAGGCTCCTATCCTAAATATGGGTCTCATATAGATTTTTAATGGGGAGCCCACACACATACAAAAATATATAAACTTGTGGGATTCATCTAAAAAAATCATATCTAGACATGCATTCTACTGGCCAGGAAAAGGGGACAGTGGTTGTGCACCCCCTTCCTCTGGTATCATACCAGGCAACATGCCCTTAACATTGGGAGGGTACCTTGCAAGGAAGGGGGCCTATGACAAGGCACCTTGTTCCCTTGTTCCTGGGGACAAGGGCCTCATTACCCCATCGCTAGCCCAGTGGATAAAGGGATCTGCAACTAATCCTAGAGGTCCATGTCTTGTATGTTACCGTTGTATCATATAAGAAATGGACATAGACATGGGACATACAATGTATGCTACTAAAAGGGTTGTCACTGATCTCACAGGTCCACTCTGTGTGGCTAATCAGTGTTTCACACCTTGATATCACAGCTACAGCAGCCAGGAAAGGGGGGCAGTGAAGGTCTGTGGCAAGGCACCTTGTCACCATGTTATTGGGGACAAGAGCCTCATCACCACATTCATGGCCCAGTGGATGTAGGGGTCTGCAACTAGTTCTAGAGTTCCATGTCTTGTATGTTATTAGAGGGTTGTAGCGTATAGGAAATGGGCCTAGACACGGAGCTTACAATCAATGCTACTTAAAGGGTTGTCACTCATTTCACAGGTCTCCACTGTATGGCCAGTCAGTTTTTCATACCTTGGTGTCACAGTTACAGCCAGGGGAGGGCTGGCAGCCTTAAGCCTGGGGGGCAAGTCCAGTCAAGTGGCCCGTTGCACCACCGAATCAACTCACCATCCATGCCCACCTGGTTTTAAAACGGATATTCATGTTATATAGCAAGACAAATTTGATACAATGTGGTATCATAATTAAATTTTAATAGCAACAAAGGGGTTTAACAAAAATAAAATCTACAGTTGTAACAAATGAATGTATTGTATGTACACAATACACTTAAAGAATATGTGATACAGAAAATACAGAAGCCAGAGAAAGAAATATCTGTATAAAACTTGTAAACTAAATATTTGTTTAAACAGTTAGCAAAGACCTCATCAAGGAAGAACTTTGACGAATAATTTCTAATACATCAAGAAACTGGACCAGTTCCAGAAGATCTCTCTCCACTGACATGAGCATTAGGGCATCAAGCAGTTCTTGTCCCATTGTGGCTCGGAGTCGGTTCTTGATGATTTTCAGCTTGCTGAATGCTCTCTCACATGACACTTGTGTAAAAGAAAGGGTCAACAGGTACTCGTAGGTGATTGACAGATTTTCATAAGCTGTAGAATAAAGGTTGTATTTTAGCAACAACCTGTGACAGCAAAAAAAGCACTGCCTGCAAGAACCACACTTCGATTCTTTTTGTACCTCGACTAGTTTTTCGGTAGGGGAAATCCTGTCATCTTCATCCTCCTCATTATCATCAAGAATTATTTCCACTTTCTGTGTCTCATCTTCAGAAAGACATCCTGTAAGACTGGGAAATAAGTTGGCAAAACTTATTAATTCAGTTTTGAGAGAACATTCGTTTACTCTGGCTAACTTAGAAATTCTCTCCAGTGCCCCTCCATCCAGCACTTTGGGATCTGTCCTAATTTTCAGAAAAGTGCGAGGATCCAAAAAGTGGGAATCCATAACCAATTGCTTATTTTCTGAAAATCTCTCTATTAAACTTTGTATGATTTGGTCCAGAATTGGTCTGAACACACTAGCTCGAAAGTATTGCATTTCATCTTCAGGTCGTTCATCGTGTGAAGATTCTCCAGCCATGCGTTTTTTTCGTGACACTCTTCGAACTGGAAGCACAGTCTCAACTTCCAAGGAGCTGAGAATGTCACTTTCATCCATCAACTCATTTGTTTTTATTGCAAAGTGTTCAGCCTTTTGTTTTAGATAGTTGAAATCTATTTGTTTCAGTTGTTCAACTGCACTTTCAATCATTTGCCATGCTACCATGAAGTCAAGGCCACTGGTTTGTAGATATTTCGAAACTGGCCCTATAACATCAAAAACCTGCAAAAATATGTTTGCTGTTAAGATAGTCTTAAACTGACAAAGATTTTGAAAAAGGGATGAGGCTTCAGAAGTGGTTTTTGATTCAAACAAGTTGCTCTGGGAAATTACGTATAAAACTTCAAGGGTGTCCAAATAAAGAGAATGTTTCTCGCCAAAAATCCAGTTCAGGGCCTTTTCTTTTGCCCACCATCTTGTCTCTCCAAGTTTTTGCAATTTTAGAAGTTTTTCTTGTCCATGTCTTTTATCCAGTTGATCTTTCCAGATATTCATTCTCTTGTGGGAGTCTCCAATAAAGGTTGCCAAACGATTTAGGAGACCAAAAAGATTTTTTGCTTCCAATACTTGACAGCAATCTGAGACACACAGGTTAAGGATATGACTATAGCACCAAATATAGACCGCATCTGGCACTACCTTCGCAATCTGTGCACGTAGTCCCACATACTCACTCCTCATATTTGCTGCACCATCAAATGATTCACCAGCAATTTTTTGGAAATCTAATCCAAGTACATCAAAACAGGACACTAGAAGTTCATGAAATCCTTTTCCTGTAGCATCTTTAACAGGGAGAATGGCCACAAGCCGTTCCTTAATCTCTTCATCTTTCACATATCTCACAACCACAGTTGCTTGATCTACAATTCCAACATCCTGTGTGGAGTCAACCTGTATACTGAAACGTTTCTCTCCGATTTCAGACACAATTAAGGTTTTCATGCATCGAACTATTGCTACAAATACTTTCTTTACTGTCTTACTGGACAAAAATGTTACAAGAGATCCCCGTCCAGTTGTCGGTTTTCCTGATGTTTTTCTGTCTTTCAATCGCGGTTTTCTTTTTTCACTGTCCTGAATACTTTTATCAAGGTGATTTTTAAGAGGAACATCATATTGTGATAAAAGTAGGACAATTTCCAGAAAGTTCCCATGGTTTATTTCACTGTTATTTAAATTGTACAGTGATTCATTAGTGCCATGGGCACGAAATGGCAAACCCTGTTTTCCAAGCAGTTTTACAATATCAAATATAAGGTTTAATACCTCAATATTTTGAAGTATCTCCTTTTTTCTTCTGGAAGCATGAGCTTGATTTATTAATGTGTCAATGCTTCTATTCTTTTTCACAGTGAAATAAGCACTAACAGCATCACAATGGCTTTTAGAAGATTCATGCTTATTTGCTGCCTGATAGCAATGCCGAAAATTAGTACAACCACTAGTGAACGAGGAAGAGGAATCAGAAAAGGCAATGCATATGCTGCAAAAAAATGCTTCTAACTTCCGATTCTTCATCTTACAACTTAGCCATGAACGCTTAATACGATCCCCATTAGGCTTTTTGCGGTAATAAAAGTCCGCTTCTTGAAAAGGAAGATCTTCGCATTCAGTCCTGGTTGGCTGAAAAGGGTGTTTTTCAACAAAATTTATTTTTTCTCCTATGGAACATGCAGGAGGAAGACAAAAAAGTATTTCTAATGGATCACTCATCACACTCTCTGATATGTCTTCTGGTGCGATACATTCTAATTCAGGAAGGATCTGGATCATTCATATGTGCTTGCTCTCTGCATTCTGACACCAGCTCTTCCTCATCCACCTGCATTTCTGCTTGTTCACTCACATCCTCTTCACCAGATACAACTGGCATGCTTGAAGAATGACTTGGTCCAGCAGAAACCTCATCAACAGGAGTTCTTTCATGTATACCATCAGCCTAAAACAAATTTTTTTTTTGTCAACCTACTTTAAACTTCCCAAAAAGATCTAGATCAGGGTTTCTCAACCAGGTTTCCTTCTGAGGTTGCTAGTTCCTTGAGCAATGGGCAATTTCTGCCTCTCAGATAAGTTCCCAATGACACCATTGTTCCTTTTAGCTTTCTGTAAGGGGGGTAATTCTTCCCAATGATGACAAGTGTAAGGAGCATTCTTCCCACTGACTGTCACACTAATATGAGTTGTATATTTTTAATTTTTAGCAGGGGTTCCCTGAGACCAGAAATTTATTCAAGGGTTCCTCTGTGTTGAAAAGGTTGAGAAATGCTGCTCTACATGTAACCAAGAAACTCCGGGAACTCCATGCATGGTAACACAATAAAAAAAAAAAAAAAAAACTCATGCAAACAAATGAGATAATCAATACTTACCTTACATGTAAGATTTTATGTGATTTCAAATAGGTAAAAATATATATAAAAAATAAAACTGTGATCATGGAAAGTCAAGTGTGCACACTCCTTGATAATCCATCTTGAATCTTAAATGTAAAACTCATCATGCACATGCAAACAGACTAGGTATAGTCACTCTTGTTATCAAAGAGTGAATATACACTTCTGCACCATAAAATGTAAGAACCAGCCTTAACTTTTGAACTTTTTACATACCACCAAAAAAGATTGTTTCATCTGCTTAGGATCCCTTCCTGCTAACTCAAGTTCTTTCCACCGTTTTTCTCGTGTTTTCTGAGCACCGCCCTTCTCTTTAGATTTTATTTTACTCCTCTCCATATTTATCAATATGAAAACAACTGTAAAATGTATGAAATACCAAAACATGACAATGAGCTACATAAAACCAGCAAACTTTTACTAATTCTGCAATCCAAAACTTCACTAATCACATGATAATATAGGGATAAAAACAAAAGTAAAACACATATCTAATGTAGGACTCTGCTCACTTTAGGTGCAAAACGTATGTGTAGAATGAAGAATCTGCCTGAAACAGTGGGCCACAAAATACCAGTAACATATGGCACTTTTCCACTGCAAGTACCGGCTGGGCTCTACTCGGCCCTGCTTGGCCCGGTTTGCTTTTCCACTGCTGGTACTGCATGGTATAGTGTCGGAACGGTTCGGTACGGTACGGTATAGGTTTGCTTTTCCACTAAAGTAGTACTAAAGTTAAGTGGGTGGGATAACAATGGGGTGGGTGGGATTCTCTGACCAATCAGTGGCTAGTAGTGACTGCATGCAAAGGATTGTGGGATATGGTTCCAGTTTGGTACCTGTTGGAACCACAATCGAGTAGGTACTGTTTTTTCAGAGCCGTACCGTACCGTACCATTCGGTTCCATGCAGTGGAAAAGCAAACCTATACCGTACCGTACCGAACCGTTCCGACCCTATACCATGCGGGACCAGCAGTGGAAAAGCACAAAAGCGTGCCGAACCGGTACGGTTCCATGCAGTGGAAAAGCGCCAATAGAAACATGGAATGTGTCGGCAGATAAGAACCATTGGGCCCATCTAGATTGCCCAATTTCTGCCTAAAAAAAATAGCATACAGTAAAACCTTGGTTTGAGAGCGCTTTGCAAGACAAGCACATTTTTTAAATAAATTTTGACTTGATATACAAGCGATGTCTTGATATACAAGTAGCGTCATGTATAAAAAAGAAGAGAGGAGCCTCTAAAGTGTAGCAATATGGTTACATTTAATGAAGGTTCAATATTTAGCAACTCACATGGTTGATGATTAAAACAGGCACATCTAAGTATGCAGGCATCTGGGGTAAAGCTGTGCACATAGACCATCCTCTGCACAACCATCTTCATCATCCCTTCCCTGCTGCACTCCATGAGTGATTCAAAGCCTCACTTTCAGATCACTCTACTGCAGGCTATTCTTCCCGGTCATGATTGCAGACTGACAGTGGTGAGAGCCGGTGGTTCAGAAGATAGTCTATGTTGACAGCTTTACCCCGGATGCCTGCATACTTAGATGTGCCTCTTTTAATCATCAACCATGTGAGTTGCTAAATGTTGAACCTTCATTAAATGTAACCATATTGCTACACTTAGAGGCGCCTCTCATCTCTCTTATATTCTGTAGCTCTGCTAGATTTTGCTTCTAATCCCCTTGGGAAGACTACATATTGTGGATGGACATTTTATGGTTACATAACCAATCACATTGCTATAATATTAGTATATAGACTTTAAACTGAAGGACTTGTGGAACAAATCATCTGAGTTTCCATTATTTCTTATGGGGAAATTTGCTTTGATATAAGAGTGCTTTGGATTACAAGCATGTTTCCAGAACGAATTATGCTCGCAATCCAAGGTTTTACTGTACTTCTATTAGCCCCTGGCCTCATCTTATATCTAGAATAGCCCTATGTCTACCCCCATGCATGATTTAACTGCTTCACTGTATTCCCCTCTACAATTTCTGCAGGAAGCGTGCATCCACCACCCTCTCACCAACTACTTCCTGATCTTGCCTAAACACAACAATATCATAATGATAATATAATGCAGGATTGTATCCAATGCCATGTATTATAATACAGTAACAAAAATATGCAAAGTGCTGCTAAGGCTGGCCATACACTATACAATTTTCTTGTTCAACTTTCCTTTAGATTTACCAAAACCATGTAATATAGGGTTAAACCTAAACACTTTCAATTCGTATGCAGTCAGGTAGGCCCTTGCACTACATAGTTTAAGGTAAATCTAAAGGAAATGGAATAAGAAAATTGTATAGTGTATGGCCAGCCTTAATTGTGACTTTTACATTAACGGGAAATACACACAAAGAGCAAAGTTCTTTTATAGAGAATTCGAATGTTGAACAGATGATTAAAGGGATACAGTTATTTGGATATCACCAAAACAACTTTAGCTTAGTAAAGCAGTTTGGATTTACAGATCATGCCTCTGAAGTCTCACTGCTCATTTGCCATTTAGGCGGCAAATCACTTTTTTTCTGTCCATGCAGCCCTGGCCACACTTCCCCTGACTGTGACTGACACAGCCTGCATGAAAAAAATGGTTCCATTTTCAACCAGATGTTACTTTCTTTAGAAGTTTCTATGTCCTGCTCTGTAAATTGAAATTTAATCACGCAAAGTTGTTTCAGTGACTAACTATGGTGTCCCTTTACTCCTTCATGCTTGAGCCTTTTTCTGACACTTGTTGCTTACGCGTTAAAATCAGTATTATTTGCTAGAAAATTACTTAGAACTCCCAATTATATATATATTAGCATAGACCCTTGAGAATAAAATGGTGGTTGTTGCTGTTTTTTTTGTCACACTGTATTTGCGCAGCGGTCTTTCAAATGCAATTGTTTTGGAAGAAATACACTTTCATGAATTAAAAAAAAATCTAAACAGTAAAGTTAGCCCAATTCTTTGTATATTGTGAAAGATGATGTTATGCTGAGTAAATAGATACCCAACATGTCATACTTTAAAATTACATGAACTCATGGAATGGCAAAAAACTACAGTACTTAAAAATCTCCATAGTGAAGCTTTAAACATTTGTAATGGTTACCTTTTTAGAGGTCTGGTGCTGGATTTATTGCTCTCGCTCTAATAATGGTGGCGATACCTCAAATGTGTAGTTTGAACATCGTTTATATTTGCAGGTGTGACATAGGTATGTGTTCACTTATGTGTGAAAGCACGGAGGGATGGAGCACTTTAAATGTATTTTTTTCTTATTTATGTTACTGTATTTTTTTAATTTTTACACTGTACCTTTTATTACTTGCCTACCGGGCATTTCCACCCCCTTCCTGCCCAGGCCGATTTTTAGCTTTCAGCGCTCTCACGCTTTGAATGACAATTGCGCGGTCATGCTACACTCTACCCATATGAAATTTTTATCATTTTTTTCACACAAAGAGATTTTTTTGGTGGTATTTAATTATCTCTGGGTTTTTTATTTCTTACAAAAAAAAAAAAAGAAAAAATACAGAAAATTTGGAAAAAAAAAAAAAAAATTCTCCTTCAATGATGTGCGCTGATAAGGCGGCACTGATGGGCACTGATAGGCTGCACTTTTGGGCACTGATGAGGTGGCACTTATGAAGAGGTAATAATATGCCGCACTTATGAGCACTTATTGGATGGCGCTGCTGGGCACTGAGAGGTGGCACTGCTGGGCACTGAGAGGTGGCACTGCTGGGCACTGAGAGGTGGCACTGAGAGGCGGCACTGCTGGACGCTGATGGGTGGCAATGATGGACACTGATGGGTGGCACTGATGGACACTGATGGGTGGCACTGATGGACACTGGTGGGCAGCACCATCAGTGCCCACACTCAGTGCCCATAGTGCTGCCAGTCAGTGCTCATCAGTGCCTAGATGAGCAGGCACTGATGGGTACTGACTGGCAGCACTATGGGCACTGATTGTGGGCACTGATGGGGGGCACTGATGGAGGGCACTGTGGGCACTGATGGTGGGCACATTGTATTTTATTTACCTCTGTAGTAATCAGGGCACTGGTGATCAGTGCCCTGATTACATTCTTCTGTGTCCCCGGCGGCTGATCGGCTCTCCTCCTTCCTCATACTGCAGTCTCTGTGTGAGGAAGGAGCGCTGGCGATGAGAGATGATCTCATGGTAAATGGCCGCTGTGATTGGCCATTTACCACGATCTGTGATTGGCTGTGTCCAAGGGAAACGGCAGACACAGATTTTCCCCGATGCGCGCTCACGGGAGCGCGTGGGGAGCCTGTCAATGGGAGTTTAAAGATGGCCTCCCTGAAATTAGAGCCTGCGCTGCAGCCGTCTTTCGGCTATAGTGCGGGCCGGAAGTAGTTAAAAAAAAAAAATTATTGATCACTTTTATTGCTGTCACAAGGAATGCAAACATCCCTTGGTGACAGTAATAGCAGTGACAGGTACTCTTTATGGAGGGATCGGGGGAATGTGACAGTAATAGGCAGTGACAGGTACTCTTTATGGAGGGATCGGGGAGGAATGTGACAGTAATAGGAGTGACAGGTCCTCTTTATGGAGGGATCGGGAGGAATGTGACAGTAATAGGCAGTGACAGGTACTCTTTATGGAGGGATCGGGGGGAATGTGACAGTAATAGGAGTGACAGGTACTCTTTATGGAGGGATTGGGGGGAATGTGACAGTAATATGCAGTGACAGGTACTCTTTATGGAGGGATCGGGGGAATGTGACAGTAATAGCAGTGACAGGTACTCTTTATGGAGGGATCGGGGGGGGAATGTGACAGTAATAGGCAGTGACAGGTCCTCTTTATGGAGGGATCGGGGGAATGTGACAGTAATAGGCAGTGACAGGTCCTCTTTATGGAGGGATCGGGGGAATGTGACAGTAATAGGCAGTGACAGGTACTCTTTATGGAGGGATCGGGAGGAATGTGACAGTAATAGCAGTGACAGGTACTCTTTATGGAGGGATCGGGGGAATGTGACAGTAATAGCAGTGACAGGTCCTCTTTATGGAGGAATCGGGGAGGAATGTGACAGTAATAGGCAGTGACAGGTACTCTTTATGGAGGGATCGGGGGAATGTGACAGTAATAGGCAGTGACAGGTACTCTTTATGGAGGGATCGGGGGAATGTGACAGTAATAGGCAGTGACAGGTCCTCTTTATGGAGGGATCGGGGGGAATGTGACAGTAATAGCAGTGACAGGTCCTCTTTATGGAGGAATCGGGGAGGAATGTGACAGTAATAGGCAGTGACAGGTCTTCTTTATGGAGGGATCGGGGGGAATGTGACAGTAATAGGAGTGACAGGTACTCTTTATGGAGGGATCGGGGGAATGTGACAGTAATAGCAGTGACAGGTCCTCTTTATGGAGGAATCGGGGAGGAATGTGACAGTAATAGGCAGTGACAGGTCTTCTTTATGGAGGGATCGGGGGGAATGTGACAGTAATAGCAGTGACAGGTACTCTTTATGGATGGATCGGGGGAATGTGACAGTAATAGGCAGTGACAGGTCCTCTTTATGGAGGGATCGGGGGGAATGTGACAGTAATAGGCAGTGACAGGTACTCTTTATGGAGGGATCGGGGGGGAATGTGACAGTAATAGCAGTGACAGGTACTCTTTATGTAGGGATCGGGGGGAATGTGACAGTAATAGGAGTGACAGGTACTCTTTATGGAGGGATCGGGGGGGGGGGGGGAATGTGACAGTAATAGGCAGTGACAGGTACTCTTTATGGAGGGATCGGGGGGAATGTGACAGTAATAGGCAGTGACAGGTACTCTTTATGGAGGGATCGGGAGGAATGTGACAGTAATAGGCAGTGACAGGTCCTCTTTATGGAGGGATCGGGGGAATGTGACAGTAATAGGCAGTGACAGGTCCTCTTTATGGAGGGATCGGGGGGAATGTGACAGTAATAGGAGTGACAGGTACTCTTTATGGAGGGATCGGGGGGAATGTGACAGTAATAGGAGTGACAGGTACTCTTTATGGATGGATCGGGAGGAATGTGACAGTAATAGGCAGTGACAGGTACTCTTTATGGAGGGATTGGGGGGAATGTGACAGTAATAGGAGTGACAGGTACTCTTTATGGAGGGATCGGGGGAATGTGACAGTAATAGGCAGTGACAGGTACTCTTTATGGAGGGATCGGGGGAATGTGACAGTAATAGGAGTGACAGGTACTCTTTATGGAGGGATCGGGGGAATGTGACAGTAATAGGAGTGACAGGTACTCTTTATGGAGGGATCGGGGGAATGTGACAGTAATAGGCAGTGACAGGTACTCTTTATGGAGGGATCGGGGAGGAATGTGACAGTAATAGGAGTGACAGGTACTCTTTATGGTGGGATCGGGGGGAATGTGACAGTAATAGGCAGTGACAGGTACTCTTTATGGAGGGATTGGGGGGAATGTGACAGTAATAGGAGTGACAGGTACTCTTTATGGAGGGATCGGGGGAATGTGACAGTAATAGGCAGTGACAGGTACTCTTTATGGAGGGATCGGGGGAATGTGACAGTAATAGGAGTGACAGGTACTCTTTATGGAGGGATCGGGGGAATGTGACAGTAATAGGAGTGACAGGTACTCTTTATGGAGGGATCGGGGGAATGTGACAGTAATAGGCAGTGACAGGTCCTCTTTATGGAGGGATCGGGGAGGAATGTGACAGTAATAGGCAGTGACAGGTACTCTTTATGGAGGGATCGGGGGAATGTGACAGTAATAGCAGTGACAGGTCCTCTTTATGAAGGGATCGGGGGAATGTGACAGTAATAGGAGTGACAGGTACTCTTTATGGAGGGATCAGGGGTAATGTGACAGTAATATGCAGTGACAGGTACTCTTTATGGAGGGATCGGGGAGGAATGTGACAGTAATAGGCAGTGACAGGTACTCTTTATGGAGGGATCGGGGGGAATGTGACAGTAATAGGAGTGACAGGTACTCTTTATGGAGGAATCGGGGGGGAATGTGACAGTAATAGCAGTGACAGGTACTCTTTATGGAGGGATCGGGGGAATGTGACAGTAATAGGCAGTGACAGGTACTCTTTATGGAGGGATCGGGGGGAATGTGACAGTAATAGGAGTGACAGGTACTCTTTATGGAGGGATCGGGGGAATGTGACAGTAATAGGAGTGACAGGTACTCTTTATGGAGGGATCGGGGGAATGTGACAGTAATAGGAGTGACAGGTACTCTTTATGGAGGGATCGGGGGAATGTGACAGTAATAGGCAGTGACAGGTCCTCTTTATGGAGGGATCGGGGAGGAATGTGACAGTAATAGGCAGTGACAGGTACTCTTTATGGAGGGATCGGGGGAATGTGACAGTAATAGCAGTGACAGGTCCTCTTTATGAAGGGATCGGGGGAATGTGACAGTAATAGGAGTGACAGGTACTCTTTATGGAGGGATCAGGGGTAATGTGACAGTAATATGCAGTGACAGGTACTCTTTATGGAGGGATCGGGGAGGAATGTGACAGTAATAGGAGTGACAGGTACTCTTTATGGAGGGATCGGGGAGGAATGTGACAGTAATAGCAGTGACAGGTACTCTTTATGGAGGGATCGGGGGAATGTGACAGTAATAGGCAGTGACAGGTACTCTTTATGGAGGGATCGGGGGGAATGTGACAGTAATAGGAGTGACAGGTACTCTTTATGGAGGGATCGGGGGGAATGTGACAGTAATAGGAGTGACAGGTACTCTTTATGGTGGGATCGGGGGGAATGTGACAGTAATAGGCAGTGACAGGTACTCTTTATGGAGGGATCGGGGGGAATGTGACAGTAATAGGAGTGACAGGTACTCTTTATGGAGGGATCGGGAGGAATGTGACAGTAATAGGCAGTGACAGGTACTCTTTATGGAGGGATCGGGGAGGAATGTGACAGTAATAGCAGTGACAGGTACTCTTTATGGAGGGATCGGGGGGGAATGTGACAGTAATAGGAGTGACAGGTACTCTTTATGGAGGGATCGGGGAGGAATGTGACAGTAATAGCAGTGACAGGTACTCTTTATGGAGGGATCGGGGGGGAATGTGACAGTAATAGGAGTGACAGGTACTCTTTATGGAGGGATCGGGGGGAATGTGACAGTAATAGGAGTGACAGGTACTCTTTATGGATGGATCGGGAGGAATGTGACAGTAATAGGAGTGACAGGTACTCTTTATGGAGGGATCGGGGAGGAATGTGACAGTAATAGGCAGTGACAGGTACTCTTTATGGAGGGATGGGGGGAATGTGACAGTAATAGGCAGTGACAGGTACTCTTTATGGAGGGATCGGGGGGGGAATGTGACAGTAATAGGCAGTGACAGGTACTCTTTATGGAGGGATCGGGGGGGAATGTGACAGTAATAGGCAGTGACAGGTACTCTTTATGGAGGGATCGGGGGGGAATGTGACAGTAATAGGAGTGACAGGTACTCTTTATGGAGGGATCGGGGGGAATGTGACAGTAATAGGCAGTGACAGGTACTCTTTATGGAGGGATCGGGGGGGATGTGACAGTAATAGGAGTGACAGGTACTCTTTATGGAGGGATCGGGGGGGATGTGACAGTAATAGGCAGTGACAGGTACTCTTTATGGATGGATCGGGAGGAATGTGACAGTAATAGACAGTGACAGGTACTCTTTATGGAGGGATCGGGGGTAATGTGACAGTAATAGGAGTGACAGGTACTCTTTATGGAGGGATCGGGAGGAATGTGACAGTAATAGGCAGTGACAGGTACTCTTTATGGAGGGATCGGGAGGAATGTGACAGTAATAGCAGTGACAGGTACTCTTTATGGAGGGATCGGGGGAATGTGACAGTAATAGACAGTGACAGGTACTCTTTATGGAGGGATCGGGAGGAATGTGACAGTAATAGGAGTGACAGGTACTCTTTATGGAGGGATCGGGAGGAATGTGACAGTAATAGGCAGTGACAGGTACTCTTTATGGAGGGATCGGGGGGAATGTGACAGTAATAGGCAGTGACAGGTACTCTTTATGGAGGGATCGGGGGGGATGTGACAGTAATAGGCAGTGACAGGTACTCTTTATGGAGGGATCGGGGGGAATGTGACAGTAATAGCAGTGACAGGTACTCTTTATGGAGGGATCGGGGGGAATGTGACAGTAATAGGAGTGACAGGTACTCTTTATGGAGGGATCGGGGGAATGTGACAGTAATAGGCAGTGACAGGTACTCTTTATGGAGGGATTTGGGGGAATGTGACAGTAATAGGAGTGACAGGTACTCTTTATGGAGGGATCGGGAGGAATGTGACAGTAATAGGCAGTGACAGGTACTCTTATGGAGGGATCGGGGGAATGTGACAGTAATAGGAGTGACAGGTACTCTTTATGGAGGGATCGGGGGAATGTGACAGTAATAGGCAGTGACAGGTCCTCTTTATGGAGGGATCGGGGGAATGTGACAGTAATAGGCAGTGACAGGTCCTCTTTATGGAGGGATCGGGGGGAATGTGACAGTAATAGGCAGTGACAGGTACTCTTTATGGAGGGATCGGGGGGAATGTGACAGTAATAGGCAGTGACAGGTACTCTTTATGGAGGGATCGGGAGGAATGTGACAGTAATAGGCAGTGACAGGTCCTCTTTATGGAGGGATCGGGGGAATGTGACAGTAATAGGCAGTGACAGGTCCTCTTTATGGAGGGATCGGGGGGAATGTGACAGTAATAGGCAGTGACAGGTACTCTTTATGGAGGAATCGGGGAGGAATGTGACAGTAATAGGCAGTGACAGGTACTCTTTATGGAGGGATCGGGAGGAATGTGACAGTAATAGGAGTGACAGGTACTCTTTATGGATGGATCGGGAGGAATGTGACAGTAATAGGCAGTGACAGGTACTCTTTATGGAGGGATCGGGGGAATGTGACAGTAATAGGCAGTGACAGGTACTCTTTATGGAGGGATTGGGGGGAATGTGACAGTAATAGGAGTGACAGGTACTCTTTATGGAGGGATCGGGGGGAATGTGACAGTAATAGGCAGTGACAGGTACTCTTTATGGAGGGATCGGGGGGAATGTGACAGTAATAGGAGTGACAGGTACTCTTTATGGAGGGATCGGGAGGAATGTGACAGTAATAGGAGTGACAGGTACTCTTTATGGATGGATCGGGAGGAATGTGACAGTAATAGGCAGTGACAGGTACTCTTTATGGAGGGATTGGGGGGAATGTGACAGTAATAGGAGTGACAGGTACTCTTTATGGAGGGATCGGGGGAATGTGACAGTAATAGGCAGTGACAGGTACTCTTTATGGAGGGATTGGGGGGAATGTGACAGTAATAGGAGTGACAGGTACTCTTTATGGAGGGATCGGGAGGAATGTGACAGTAATAGGCAGTGACAGGTACTCTTATGGAGGGATCGGGGGAATGTGACAGTAATAGGAGTGACAGGTACTCTTTATGGAGGGATCGGGGGAATGTGACAGTAATAGGCAGTGACAGGTCCTCTTTATGGAGGGATCGGGGAGGAATGTGACAGTAATAGGCAGTGACAGGTACTCTTTATGGAGGGATCGGGGGAATGTGACAGTAATAGCAGTGACAGGTCCTCTTTATGAAGGGATCGGGGGAATGTGACAGTAATAGGAGTGACAGGTACTCTTTATGGAGGGATCGGGGGTAATGTGACAGTAATATGCAGTGACAGGTACTCTTTATGGAGGGATCGGGGAGGAATGTGACAGTAATAGGCAGTGACAGGTACTCTTTATGGAGGGATCGGGGGGAATGTGACAGTAATAGCAGTGACAGGTACTCTTTATGGAGGGATCGGGGGGAATGTGACAGTAATAGCAGTGACAGGTACTCTTTATGGAGGGATCGGGGGGAATGTGACAGTAATAGCAGTGACAGGTACTCTTTATGGATGGATCGGGAGGAATGTGACAGTAATAGGCAGTGACAGGTCCTCTTTATGGAGGGATCGGGGAGGAATGTGACAGTAATAGGAGTGACAGGTCCTCTTTATGGAGGGATCGGGGAGGAATGTGACAGTAATAGGAGTGACAGGTACTCTTTATGGAGGGATCGGGGGGAATGTGACAGTAATAGGAGTGACAGGTACTCTTTATGGAGGGATCGGGGGAATGTGACAGTAATAGGCAGTGACAGGTACTCTTTATGGAGGGATCGGGGGAATGTGACAGTAATAGGCAGTGACAGGTACTCTTTATGGAGGGATCGGGGGGAATGTGACAGTAATAGGAGTGACAGGTACTCTTTATGGAGGGATCGGGGGGAATGTGACAGTAATAGGAGTGACAGGTACTCTTTATGGTGGGATCGGGGGGAATGTGACAGTAATAGGCAGTGACAGGTACTCTTTATGGAGGGATCGGGGGGAATGTGACAGTAATAGGAGTGACAGGTACTCTTTATGGAGGGATCGGGAGGAATGTGACAGTAATAGGCAGTGACAGGTACTCTTTATGGAGGGATCGGGGGGGAATGTGACAGTAATAGGAGTGACAGGTACTCTTTATGGAGGGATCGGGGAGGAATGTGACAGTAATAGCAGTGACAGGTACTCTTTATGGAGGGATCGGGGGGAATGTGACAGTAATAGGAGTGACAGGTACTCTTTATGGAGGGATCGGGGGGGAATGTGACAGTAATAGGAGTGACAGGTACTCTTTATGGATGGATCGGGAGGAATGTGACAGTAATAGGAGTGACAGGTACTCTTTATGGAGGGATCGGGGAGGAATGTGACAGTAATAGGCAGTGACAGGTACTCTTTATGGAGGGATGGGGGGAATGTGACAGTAATAGGCAGTGACAGGTACTCTTTATGGAGGGATCGGGGGGGAATGTGACAGTAATAGGCAGTGACAGGTACTCTTTATGGAGGGATCGGGGGGGATGTGACAGTAATAGGCAGTGACAGGTACTCTTTATGGAGGGATCGGGGGGAATGTGACAGTAATAGGCAGTGACAGGTACTCTTTATGGATGGATCAGGAGGAATGTGACAGTAATAGGCAGTGACAGGTACTCTTTATGGATGGATCGGGAGGAATGTGACAGTAATAGGCAGTGACAGGTACTCTTTATGGAAGGATCGGGGGAATGTGACAGTAATAGGAGTGACAGGTACTCTTTATGGAGGGATCGGGAGGAATGTGACAGTAATAGGCAGTGACAGGTACTCTTTATGGAGGGATCGGGGGGGATGTGACAGTAATAGGAGTGACAGGTACTCTTTATGGAGGGATCGGGAGGAATGTGACAGTAATAGGCAGTGACAGGTACTCTTTATGGAGGGATCGGGGGGGATGTGACAGTAATAGGAGTGACAGGTACTCTTTATGGAGGGAACGGGAGGAATGTGACAGTAATAGGAGTGACAGGTACTCTTTATGGATGGATCGGGAGGAATGTGACAGTAATAGGCAGTGACAGGTACTCTTTATGGAGGGATGGGGGGAATGTGACAGTAATAGGCAGTGACAGGTACTCTTTATGGAGGGATCGGGGGGGAATGTGACAGTAATAGGCAGTGACAGGTACTCTTTATGGAAGGATCGGGGGAATGTGACAGTAATAGGAGTGACAGGTACTCTTTATGGAGGGATCGGGAGGAATGTGACAGTAATAGGCAGTGACAGGTACTCTTTATGGAGGGATCGGGGGGGATGTGACAGTAATAGGAGTGACAGGTACTCTTTATGGAGGGATCGGGGGGGAATGTGACAGTAATAGGAGTGACAGGTACTCTTTATGGAGGGATCGGGGGGAATGTGACAGCAATAGCAGTGACAGGTACTCTTTATGGAGGGATCGGGAGGAATGTGACAGTAATAGGCAGTGACAGGTACTCTTTATGGAGGGATCGGGGGGAATGTGACAGTAATAGCAGTGACAGGTACTCTTTATGGAGGGATCGGGGGAATGTGACAGTAATAGACAGTGACAGGTACTCTTTATGGAGGGATCGGGGGGAATGTGACAGTAATAGGAGTGACAGGTACTCTTTATGGAGGGATCGGGGGGGATGTGACAGTAATAGGCAGTGACAGGTACTCTTTATGGATGGATCGGGAGGAATGTGACAGTAATAGACAGTGACAGGTACTCTTTATGGAGGGATCGGGGGAATGTGACAGTAATAGACAGTGACAGGTACTCTTTATGGAGGGATCGGGGGGAATGTGACAGTAATAGGAGTGACAGGTACTCTTTATGGAGGGATCGGGAGGAATGTGACAGTAATAGGAGTGACAGGTACTCTTTATGGAGGGATCGGGAGGAATGTGACAGTAATAGGAGTGACAGGTCCTCTTTATGGAGGGATCGGGGGGAATGTGACAGTAATAGGCAGTGACAGGTACTCTTTATGGAGGGATCGGGGGGGATGTGACAGTAATAGGCAGTGACAGGTACTCTTTATGGAGGGATCGGGGGGAATGTGACAGTAATAGCAGTGACAGGTACTCTTTATGGAGGGATCGGGGGGAATGTGACAGTAATAGGAGTGACAGGTACTCTTTATGGAGGGATCGGGGGGATGTGACAGTAATAGCAGTGACAGGTACTCTTTATGGAGGGATCGGGGGGAATGTGACAGTAATAGGCAGTGACAGGTACTCTTTATGGAGGGATCGGGGGGAATGTGACAGTAATAGGCAGTGACAGGTACTCTTTATGGAGGGATCGGGGGGGAATTTGACAGTAATAGGCAGTGACAGGTACTCTTTATGGAGGGATCGGGGGGGAATGTGACAGTAATAGGCAGTGACAGGTACTCTTTATGGAGGGATCGGGGGGAATGTGACAGTAATAGGAGTGACAGGTACTCTTTATGGAGGGATCGGGGGGGAATGTGACAGTAATAGGAGTGACAGGTACTCTTTATGGAGGGATCGGGGGGGAATGTGACAGTAATAGGCAGTGACAGGTACTCTTTATGGAGGGATCGGGGGGAATGTGACAGTAATAGCAGTGACAGGTACTCTTTATGGAGGGATCGGGGGGAATGTGACAGTAATAGCAGTGACAGGTACTCTTTATGGAGGGATCGGGAGGAATGTGACAGTAATAGGCAGTGACAGGTACTCTTTATGGAGGGATCGGGGGGGAATGTGACAGTAATCGGCAGTGACAGGTACTCTTTATGGAGGGATCGGGGGGAATGTGACAGTAATAGCAGTGACAGGTACTCTTTATGGAGGGATCGGGGGGAATGTGACAGTAATAGGAGTGACAGGTACTCTTTATGGAGGGATCGGGAGGAATGTGACAGTAATAGGCAGTGACAGGTACTCTTTATGGAGGGATCGGGGAGGAATGTGACAGTAATAGCAGTGACAGGTACTCTTTATGGAGGGATCGGGGGGGGAATGTGACAGTAATAGGAGTGACAGGTACTCTTTATGGAGGGATCGGGGGGAATGTGACAGTAATAGTAGTGACAGGTACTCTTTATGGAGGGATCGGGGGGGAATGTGACAGTAATAGGAGTGACAGGTACTCTTTATGGAGGGATCGGGGGGAATGTGACAGTAATAGGCAGTGACAGGTACTCTTTATGGATGGATCGGGAGGAATGTGACAGTAATAGGCAGTGACAGGTACTCTTTATGGAGGGATCGGGGGGGAATGTGACAGTAATAGGCAGTGACAGGTACTCTTTATGGAAGGATCGGGGGAATGTGACAGTAATAGGAGTGACAGGTACTCTTTATGGAGGGATCGGGAGGAATGTGACAGTAATAGGCAGTGACAGGTACTCTTTATGGAGGGATCGGGGGGGATGTGACAGTAATAGGAGTGACAGGTACTCTTTATGGAGGGATCGGGAGGAATGTGACAGTAATAGGCAGTGACAGGTACTCTTTATGGAGGGATCGGGGGGGATGTGACAGTAATAGGAGTGACAGGTACTCTTTATGGAGGGATCGGGGGGAATGTGACAGTAATAGGAGTGACAGGTACTCTTTATGGAGGGATCGGGAGGAATGTGACAGTAATAGGAGTGACAGGTACTCTTTATGGAGGGATCGGGAGGAATGTGACAGTAATAGCAGTGACAGGTACTCTTTATGGAGGGATCGGGGGGAATGTGACAGTAATAGGAGTGACAGGTACTCTTTATGGAGGGATCGGGAGGAATGTGACAGTAATAGGAGTGACAGGTACTCTTTATGGAGGGATCGGGAGGAATGTGACAGTAATAGGCAGTGACAGGTACTCTTTATGGAGGGATCGGGGGGAATGTGACAGTAATAGGCAGTGACAGGTACTCTTTATGGAGGGATCAGGGGGAATGTGACAGTAATAGGCAGTGACAGGTACTCTTTATGGAGGGATCGGGGGGAATGTGACAGTAATAGGAGTGACAGGTACTCTTTATGGAGGGATCGGGGGGGAATGTGACAGTAATAGGAGTGACAGGTACTCTTTATGGAGGGATCGGGGGGAATGTGACAGTAATAGGCAGTGACAGGTACTCTTTATGGAGGGATCGGGGGGAATGTGACAGTAATAGGCAGTGACAGGTACTCTTTATGGAGGGATCGGGGGGAATGTGACAGTAATAGGAGTGACAGGTACTCTTTATGGAGGGATCGGGGGGGATGTGACAGTAATAGGCAGTGACAGGTACTCTTTATGGATGGATCGGGAGGAATGTGACAGTAATAGGAGTGACAGGTCCTCTTTATGGAGGGATCGGGGGAATGTGACAGTAATAGACAGTGACAGGTACTCTTTATGGAGGGATCGGGGGGAATGTGACAGTAATAGCAGTGACAGGTACTCTTTATGGAGGGATCGGGGGGAATGTGACAGTAATAGACAGTGACAGGTACTCTTTATGGAGGGATCGGGGGAATGTGACAGTAATAGACAGTGACAGGTACTCTTTATGGAGGGATCGGGGGGAATGTGACAGTAATAGCAGTGACAGGTACTCTTTATGGAGGGATCGGGGGGGAATGTGACAGTAATAGGAGTGACAGGTACTCTTTATGGAGGGATCGGGGGGAATGTGACAGTAATAGGAGTGACAGGTACTCTTTATGGAGGGATCGGGGAGGAATGTGACAGTAATAGGAGTGACAGGTACTCTTTATGGAGGGATCGGGGGGAATGTGACAGTAATAGGAGTGACAGGTACTCTTTATGGAGGGATCGGGGGGGAATGTGACAGTAATAGGAGTGACAGGTACTCTTTATGGAGGGATCGGGGGGAATGTGACAGTAATAGACAGTGACAGGTACTCTTTATGGAGGGATCGGGGGGGAATGTGACAGTAATAGACAGTGACAGGTACTCTTTATGGAGGGATCGGGGGAATGTGACAGTAATAGACAGTGACAGGTACTCTTTATGGAGGGATCGGGGGGAATGTGACAGTAATAGGAGTGACAGGTACTCTTTATGGAGGGATCGGGGGGAATGTGACAGTAATAGGCAGTGACAGGTACTCTTTATGAAGGGATCGGGGGGGATGTGACAGTAATAGGCAGTGACAGGTACTCTTTATGGAGGGATCGGGGGGAATGTGACAGTAATAGCAGTGACAGGTACTCTTTATGGAGGGATCGGGAGGAATGTGACAGTAATAGGAGTGACAGGTACTCTTTATGGAGGGATCGGGGGGGATGTGACAGTAATAGGCAGTGACAGGTACTCTTTATGGAGGGATCGGGGGGAATGTGACAGTAATAGCAGTGACAGGTACTCTTTATGGAGGGATCGGGGGGGATGTGACAGTAATAGGCAGTGACAGGTACTCTTTATGGAGGGATCGGGGGGAATGTGACAGTAATAGCAGTGACAGGTCCTCTTTATGGAGGGATCGGGGGGGAATGTGACTGTAATAGGCAGTGACAGGTCCTCTTTATGGAGGGATCGGGGGGAATGTGACAGTAATAGGCAGTGACAGGTACTCTTTATGGAAGGATCGGGGGAATGTGACAGTAATAGGCAGTGACAGGTACTCTTTATGGAGGGATCGGGGGGAATGTGACAGTAATAGGAGTGACAGGTACTCTTTATGGAGGGATCGGGGGGATGTGACAGTAATAGGCAGTGACAGGTACTCTTTATGGAGGGATCGGGGGGAATGTGACAGTAATAGCAGTGACAGGTACTCTTTATGGAGGGATCGGGGGTAATGTGACAGTAATATGCAGTGACAGGTACTCTTTATGGAGGGATCGGGGAGGAATGTGACAGTAATAGGCAGTGACAGGTACTCTTTATGAAGGGATCGGGGGAATGTGACAGTAATAGGAGTGACAGGTACTCTTTATGGAGGGATCGGGGGTAATGTGACAGTAATATGCAGTGACAGGTACTCTTTATGGAGGGATCGGGGAGGAATGTGACAGTAATAGGCAGTGACAGGTACTCTTTATGGAGGGATCGGGGGGAATGTGACAGTAATAGCAGTGACAGGTACTCTTTATGGATGGATCGGGAGGAATGTGACAGTAATAGGCAGTGACAGGTACTCTTTATGGAGGGATCGGGGGAATGTGACAGTAATAGGCAGTGACAGGTACTCTTTATGGAGGGATCGGGGGGAATGTGACAGTAATAGGAGTGACAGGTACTCTTTATGGAGGGATCGGGGGGAATGTGACAGTAATAGGAGTGACAGGTACTCTTTATGGTGGGATCGGGGGGAATGTGACAGTAATAGCAGTGACAGGTACTCTTTATGGAGGGATCGGGAGGAATGTGACAGTAATAGGCAGTGACAGGTACTCTTTATGGAGGGATCGGGGGGAATGTGACAGTAATAGCAGTGACAGGTACTCTTTATGGAAGGATCGGGGGAATGTGACAGTAATAGGAGTGACAGGTACTCTTTATGGAGGGATCGGGAGGAATGTGACAGTAATAGGCAGTGACAGGTACTCTTTATGGAGGGATCGGGGGGGATGTGACAGTAATAGGAGTGACAGGTACTCTTTATGGAGGGATCGGGAGGAATGTGACAGTAATAGGCAGTGACAGGTACTCTTTATGGAGGGATCGGGGGGGATGTGACAGTAATAGGAGTGACAGGTACTCTTTATGGAGGGATCGGGGGGAATGTGACAGTAATAGGAGTGACAGGTACTCTTTATGGAGGGATCGGGAGGAATGTGACAGTAATAGGAGTGACAGGTACTCTTTATGGAGGGATCGGGAGGAATGTGACAGTAATAGCAGTGACAGGTACTCTTTATGGAGGGATCGGGGGGAATGTGACAGTAATAGGAGTGACAGGTACTCTTTATGGAGGGATCGGGAGGAATGTGACAGTAATAGGCAGTGACAGGTACTCTTTATGGAGGGATCGGGGGGGAATGTGACAGTAATAGGCAGTGACAGGTACTCCTTATGGAAGGATCGGGGGAATGTGACAGTAATAGGAGTGACAGGTACTCTTTATGGAGGGATCGGGAGGAATGTGACAGTAATAGGCAGTGACAGGTACTCTTTATGGAGGGATCGGGGGGGATGTGACAGTAATAGGAGTGACAGGTACTCTTTATGGAGGGATCGGGAGGAATGTGACAGTAATAGGCAGTGACAGGTACTCTTTATGGAGGGATCGGGGGGGATGTGACAGTAATAGGCAGTGACAGGTACTCTTTATGGAGGGATCGGGGGGGAATGTGACAGTAATAGGCAGTGACAGGTACTCCTTATGGAAGGATCGGGGGAATGTGACAGTAATAGGAGTGACAGGTACTCTTTATGGAGGGATCGGGAGGAATGTGACAGTAATAGGCAGTGACAGGTACTCTTTATGGAGGGATCGGGGGGGATGTGACAGTAATAGGAGTGACAGGTACTCTTTATGGAGGGATCGGGAGGAATGTGACAGTAATAGGCAGTGACAGGTACTCTTTATGGAGGGATCGGGGGGGATGTGACAGTAATAGGAGTGACAGGTACTCTTTATGGAGGGAACGGGAGGAATGTGACAGTAATAGGAGTGACAGGTACTCTTTATGGAGGGATCGGGGGGAATGTGACAGTAATAGCAGTGACAGGTACTCTTTATGGAGGGATCGGGAGGAATGTGACAGTAATAGGCAGTGACAGGTACTCTTTATGGAGGGATCGGGGGGAATGTGACAGTAATAGCAGTGACAGGTACTCTTTATGGAGGGATCGGGGGAATGTGACAGTAATAGACAGTGACAGGTACTCTTTATGGAGGGATCGGGGGGAATGTGACAGTAATAGGAGTGACAGGTACTCTTTATGGAGGGATCGGGGGGGATGTGACAGTAATAGGCAGTGACAGGTACTCTTTATGGATGGATCGGGAGGAATGTGACAGTAATAGACAGTGACAGGTACTCTTTATGGAGGGATCGGGGGTAATGTGACAGTAATAGGAGTGACAGGTACTCTTTATGGAGGGATCGGGAGGAATGTGACAGTAATAGGAGTGACAGGTACTCTTTATGGAGGGATCGGGAGGAATGTGACAGTAATAGGAGTGACAGGTCCTCTTTATGGAGGGATCGGGGGGAATGTGACAGTAATAGGCAGTGACAGGTACTCTTTATGGAGGGATCGGGGGGGATGTGACAGTAATAGGCAGTGACAGGTACTCTTTATGGAGGGATCGGGGGGAATGTGACAGTAATAGCAGTGACAGGTACTCTTTATGGAGGGATCGGGGGGAATGTGACAGTAATAGGAGTGACAGGTACTCTTTATGGAGGGATCGGGGGGATGTGACAGTAATAGGCAGTGACAGGTACTCTTTATGGAGGGATCGGGGGGATGTGACAGTAATAGGCAGTGACAGGTACTCTTTATGGAGGGATCGGGGGGAATGTGACAGTAATAGCAGTGACAGGTACTCTTTATGGAGGGATCGGGGGGGAATGTGACAGTAATAGGCAGTGACAGGTACTCTTTATGGAGGGATCGGGGGGGAATGTGACAGTAATAGGCAGTGACAGGTACTCTTTATGGAGGGATCGGGGGGAATGTGACAGTAATAGGAGTGACAGGTACTCTTTATGGAGGGATCGGGGGGGAATGGGACAGTAATAGGAGTGACAGGTACTCTTTATGGAGGGATCGGGGGGAATGTGACAGTAATAGGAGTGACAGGTACTCTTTATGGATGGATCGGGAGGAATGTGACAGTAATAGGCAGTGACAGGTACTCTTTATGGAGGGATGGGGGGAATGTGACAGTAATAGGCAGTGACAGGTACTCTTTATGGAGGGATCGGGGGGGAATGTGACAGTAATAGGCAGTGACAGGTACTCTTTATGGAGGGATCGGGGGGAATGTGACAGTAATAGGAGTGACAGGTACTCTTTATGGAGGGATCGGGGGGAATGTGACAGTAATAGGCAGTGACAGGTACTCTTTATGGAGGGATCGGGGGGGAATGTGACAGTAATAGGCAGTGACAGGTACTCTTTATGGAGGGATCGGGGGGAATGTGACAGTAATAGGAGTGACAGGTACTCTTTATGGAGGGATCGGGGGGGAATGTGACAGTAATAGGAGTGACAGGTACTCTTTATGGAGGGATCGGGGGGAATGTGACAGTAATAGGAGTGACAGGTACTCTTTATGGATGGATCGGGAGGAATGTGACAGTAATAGGCAGTGACAGGTACGCTTTATGGAGGGATGGGGGGAATGTGACAGTAATAGGCAGTGACAGGTACTCTTTATGGAGGGATCGGGGGGGAATGTGACAGTAATAGGCAGTGACAGGTACTCTTTATGGAAGGATCGGGGGAATGTGACAGTAATAGGAGTGACAGGTACTCTTTATGGAGGGATCGGGAGGAATGTGACAGTAATAGGCAGTGACAGGTACTCTTTATGGAGGGATCGGGGGGGATGTGACAGTAATAGGAGTGACAGGTACTCTTTATGGAGGGATCGGGGGGGAATGTGACAGTAATAGGAGTGACAGGTACTCTTTATGGAGGGATCGGGGGGAATGTGACAGCAATAGCAGTGACAGGTACTCTTTATGGAGGGATCGGGAGGAATGTGACAGTAATAGCAGTGACAGGTACTCTTTATGGAGGGATCGGGGGGAATGTGACAGTAATAGCAGTGACAGGTACTCTTTATGGAGGGATCGGGGGAATGTGACAGTAATAGACAGTGACAGGTACTCTTTATGGAGGGATCGGGGGGAATGTGACAGTAATAGGAGTGACAGGTACTCTTTATGGAGGGATCGGGGGGGATGTGACAGTAATAGGCAGTGACAGGTACTCTATGGATGGATCGGGAGGAATGTGACAGTAATAGACAGTGACAGGTACTCTTTATGGAGGGATCGGGGGAATGTGACAGTAATAGACAGTGACAGGTACTCTTTATGGAGGGATCGGGGGGAATGTGACAGTAATAGGAGTGACAGGTACTCTTTATGGAGGGATCGGGAGGAATGTGACAGTAATAGGAGTGACAGGTACTCTTTATGGAGGGATCGGGAGGAATGTGACAGTAATAGGAGTGACAGGTCCTCTTTATGGAGGGATCGGGGGGAATGTGACAGTAATAGGCAGTGACAGGTACTCTTTATGGAGGGATCGGGGGGATGTGACAGTAATAGGCAGTGACAGGTACTCTTTATGGAGGGATCGGGGGGAATGTGACAGTAATAGCAGTGACAGGTACTCTTTATGGAGGGATCGGGGGGAATGTGACAGTAATAGGAGTGACAGGTACTCTTTATGGAGGGATCGGGGGGATGTGACAGTAATAGCAGTGACAGGTACTCTTTATGGAGGGATCGGGGGGAATGTGACAGTAATAGGCAGTGACAGGTACTCTTTATGGAGGGATCGGGGGGAATGTGACAGTAATAGGCAGTGACAGGTACTCTTTATGGAGGGATCGGGGGGGAATTTGACAGTAATAGGCAGTGACAGGTACTCTTTATGGAGGGATCGGGGGGGAATGTGACAGTAATAGGCAGTGACAGGTACTCTTTATGGAGGGATCGGGGGGAATGTGACAGTAATAGGAGTGACAGGTACTCTTTATGGAGGGATCGGGGGGGAATGTGACAGTAATAGGAGTGACAGGTACTCTTTATGGAGGGATCGGGGGGGAATGTGACAGTAATAGGCAGTGACAGGTACTCTTTATGGAGGGATCGGGGGGAATGTGACAGTAATAGCAGTGACAGGTACTCTTTATGGAGGGATCGGGGGGAATGTGACAGTAATAGCAGTCACAGGTACTCTTTATGGAGGGATCGGGAGGAATGTGACAGTAATAGGCAGTGACAGGTACTCTTTATGGAGGGATCGGGGGGAATGTGACAGTAATAGGCAGTGACAGGTACTCTTTATGGAGGGATCGGGGGGAATGTGACAGTAATAGCAGTGACAGGTACTCTTTATGGAGGGATCGGGGGGAATGTGACAGTAATAGGAGTGACAGGTACTCTTTATGGAGGGATCGGGAGGAATGTGACAGTAATAGGCAGTGACAGGTACTCTTTATGGAGGGATCGGGGAGGAATGTGACAGTAATAGCAGTGACAGGTACTCTTTATGGAGGGATCGGGGGGGGAATGTGACAGTAATAGGAGTGACAGGTACTCTTTATGGAGGGATCGGGGGGAATGTGACAGTAATAGTAGTGACAGGTACTCTTTATGGAGGGATCGGGGGGGAATGTGACAGTAATAGGAGTGACAGGTACTCTTTATGGAGGGATCGGGGGGAATGTGACAGTAATAGGCAGTGACAGGTACTCTTTATGGATGGATCGGGAGGAATGTGACAGTAATAGGCAGTGACAGGTACTCTTTATGGAGGGATCGGGGGGGAATGTGACAGTAATAGGCAGTGACAGGTACTCTTTATGGAAGGATCGGGGGAATGTGACAGTAATAGGAGTGACAGGTACTCTTTATGGAGGGATCGGGAGGAATGTGACAGTAATAGGCAGTGACAGGTACTCTTTATGGAGGGATCGGGGGGGATGTGACAGTAATAGGAGTGACAGGTACTCTTTATGGAGGGATCGGGAGGAATGTGACAGTAATAGGCAGTGACAGGTACTCTTTATGGAGGGATCGGGGGGGATGTGACAGTAATAGGAGTGACAGGTACTCTTTATGGAGGGATCGGGAGGAATGTGACAGTAATAGGAGTGACAGGTACTCTTTATGGAGGGATCGGGAGGAATGTGACAGTAATAGGCAGTGACAGGTACTCTTTATGGAGGGATCGGGGGGAATGTGACAGTAATAGGCAGTGACAGGTACTCTTTATGGAGGGATCGGGGGGAATGTGACAGTAATAGGAGTGACAGGTACTCTTTATGGAGGGATCGGGGGGGATGTGACAGTAATAGGCAGTGACAGGTACTCTTTATGGATGGATCGGGAGGAATGTGACAGTAATAGGAGTGACAGGTCCTCTTTATGGAGGGATCGGGGGAATGTGACAGTAATAGACAGTGACAGGTACTCTTTATGGAGGGATCGGGGGGAATGTGACAGTAATAGCAGTGACAGGTACTCTTTATGGAGGGATCGGGGGGAATGTGACAGTAATAGGAGTGACAGGTACTCTTTATGGAGGGATCGGGGAGGAATGTGACAGTAATAGGCAGTGACAGGTACTCTTTATGGAGGGATCGGGGGGAATGTGACAGTAATAGACAGTGACAGGTACTCTTTATGGAGGGATCGGGGGAATGTGACAGTAATAGACAGTGACAGGTACTCTTTATGGAGGGATCGGGGAGGAATGTGACAGTAATAGGAGTGACAGGTACTCTTTATGGAGGGATCGGGGGGAATGTGACAGTAATAGGAGTGACAGGTACTCTTTATGGAGGGATCGGGGGGGAATGTGACAGTAATAGGAGTGACAGGTACTCTTTATGGAGGGATCGGGGGGAATGTGACAGTAATAGACAGTGACAGGTACTCTTTATGGAGGGATCGGGGGGGAATGTGACAGTAATAGACAGTGACAGGTACTCTTTATGGAGGGATCGGGGGAATGTGACAGTAATAGACAGTGACAGGTACTCTTTATGGAGGGATCGGGGGGAATGTGACAGTAATAGGAGTGACAGGTACTCTTTATGGAGGGATCGGGGGGAATGTGACAGTAATAGGCAGTGACAGGTACTCTTTATGAAGGGATCGGGGGGGATGTGACAGTAATAGGCAGTGACAGGTACTCTTTATGGAGGGATCGGGGGGAATGTGACAGTAATAGCAGTGACAGGTACTCTTTATGGAGGGATCGGGGGGAATGTGACAGTAATAGGAGTGACAGGTACTCTTTATGGAGGGATCGGGAGGAATGTGACAGTAATAGGAGTGACAGGTACTCTTTATGGAGGGATCGGGGGGGATGTGACAGTAATAGGCAGTGACAGGTACTCTTTATGGAGGGATCGGGGGGATGTGACAGTAATAGGCAGTGACAGGTACTCTTTATGGAGGGATCGGGGGGAATGTGACAGTAATAGGCAGTGACAGGTACTCTTTATGGAGGGATCGGGGGGGAATGTGACAGTAATAGGCAGTGACAGGTACTCTTTATGGAGGGATCGGGGGGGAATGTGACAGTAATAGGCAGTGACAGGTACTCTTTATGGAGGGATCGGGGGGAATGTGACAGTAATAGGCAGTGACAGGTACTCTTTATGGAGGGATCGGGGGGAATGTGACAGTAATAGGAGTGACAGGTACTCTTTATGGAGGGATCGGGGGGGATGTGACAGTAATAGGCAGTGACAGGTACTCTTTATGGAGGGATCGGGGGGAATGTGACAGTAATAGCAGTGACAGGTACTCTTTATGGAGGGATCGGGGGGGATGTGACAGTAATAGGCAGTGACAGGTACTCTTTATGGAGGGATCGGGGGGGAATGTGACAGTAATAGGCAGTGACAGGTACTCTTTATGGAGGGATCGGGGGGAATGTGACAGTAATAGGCAGTGACAGGTACTCTTTATGGAGGGATCGGGGGAATGTGACAGTAATAGGAGTGACAGGTCCTCTTTATGGAGGGATCGGGGGGGAATGTGACAGTAATAGGCAGTGACAGGTACTCTTTATGGAAGGATCGGGGGAATGTGACAGTAATAGGCAGTGACAGGTACTCTTTATGGAGGGATCGGGGGGAATGTGACAGTAATAGCAGTGACAGGTACTCTTTATGGAGGGATGGGGGGGAATGTGACTGTAATAGGCAGTGACAGGTCCTCTTTATGGAGGGATCGGGGGGAATGTGACAGTAATAGGCAGTGACAGGTACTCTTTATGGAGGGATCGGGGGGAATGTGACAGTAATAGCAGTGACAGGTACTCTTTATGGAGGGATCGGGGGGGATGTGACAGTAATAGGCAGTGACAGGTACTCTTTATGGAGGGATCGGGGGGGATGTGACAGTAATAGGCAGTGACAGGTACTCTTTATGGAGGGATCGGGGAGGAATGTGACAGTAATAGGCAGTGACAGGTACTCTTTATGGAGGGATCGGGGGGAATGTGACAGTAATAGGCAGTGACAGGTACTCTTTATGGAGGGATCGGGGGGGAATGTGACAGTAATAGGCAGTGACAGGTACTCTTTATGGAGGGATCGGGGGGGAATGTGACAGTAATAGGCAGTGACAGGTACTCTTTATGGAGGGATCGGGGGTAATGTGACAGTAATAGGCAGTGACAGGTACTCTTTATGGAGGGATCGGGAGGAATGTGACAGTAATAGGAGTGACAGGTACTCTTTATGGAGGGATCGGGGGTAATGTGACAGTAATAAGCAGTGACAGGTACTCTTTATGGAGGGATCGGGGGGAATGTGACAGTAATAGGAGTGACAGGTACTCTTTATGGAGGGATCGGGAGGAATGTGACAGTAATAGGCAGTGACAGGTACTCTTTATGGAGGGATCGGGGGGGATGTGACAGTAATAGGAGTGACAGGTACTCTTTATGGAGGGATCGGGAGGAATGTGACAGTAATAGGAGTGACAGGTACTCTTTATGGAGGGATCGGGGGGAATGTGACAGTAATAGGCAATGACAGGTCCTCTTTATGGAGGGATCGGGGGGAATGTGACAGTAATAGGCAGTGACAGGTACTCTTTATGGAGGGATCGGGGGGAATGTGACAGTAATAGCAGTGACAGGTACTCTTTATGGAGGGATCGGGAGGAATGTGACAGTAATAGGCAGTGACAGGTACTCTTTATGGAGGGATCGGGGGGGAATGTGACAGTAATAGGCAGTGACAGGTACTCTTTATGGAGGGATCGGGGGAATGTGACAGTAATAGGAGTGATAGGTACTCTTTATGGAGGGATCGGGGGGAATGTGACAGTAATAGGAGTGACAGGTACTCTTTATGGAGGGATCGGGGGGATGTGACAGTAATAGGCAGTGACAGGTACTCTTTATGGAGGGATCGGGGGGGAATGTGACAGTAATAGCAGTGACAGGTACTCTTTATGGAGGGATCGGGAGGAATGTGACAGTAATAGGCAGTGACAGGTACTCTTTATGGAGGGATCGGGGGGAATGTGACAGTAATAGGAGTGACAGGTACTCTTTATGGAGGGATCGGGGGGAATGTGACAGTAATAGGAGTGACAGGTACTCTTTATGGAGGGATCGGGGGGGAATGTGACAGTAATAGGCAGTGACAGGTACTCTTTATGGAGGGATCGGGGGGGAATGTGACAGTAATAGGCAGTGACAGGTCCTCTTTATGGAGGGATCGGGGGGGGAATGTGACAGTAATAGGCAGTGACAGGTACTCTTTATGGAGGGATCGGGAGGAATGTGACAGTAATAGCAGTGACAGGTACTCTTTATGGAGGGATCGGGGGGAATGTGACAGTAATAGGAGTGACAGGTCCTCTTTATGGAGGGATCGGGGAGGAATGTGACAGTAATAGCAGTGACAGGTACTCTTTATGGAGGGATCGGGGGGAATGTGACAGTAATAGGAGTGACAGGTCCTCTTTATGGAGGGATCGGGAGGAATGTGACAGTAATAGCAGTGACAGGTACTCTTTATGGAGGGATCGGGGGGAATGTGACAGTAATAGGAGTGACAGGTACTCTTTATGGAGGGATTGGGGGGTAATGTGACAGTAATAGGAGTGACAGGTACTCTTTATGGAGGGATCGGGGGGGAATGTGACAGTAATAGGCAGTGACAGGTCCTCTTTATGGAGGGATCGGGAGGAATGTGACAGTAATAGCAGTGACAGGTACTCTTTATGGAGGGATCGGGGGGAATGTGACAGTAATAGGAGTGACAGGTACTCTTTATGGAGGGATCGGGGGGAATGTGACAGTAATAGGAGTGACAGGTACTCTTTATGGAGGGATCGGGGAGGAATGTGACAGTAATAGGCAGTGACAGGTACTCTTTATGGAGGGATCGGGGGGGGAATGTGACAGTAATAGGCAGTGACAGGTACTCTTTATGGAGGGATCGGGAGGAATGTGACAGTAATAGCAGTGACAGGTACTCTTTATGGAGGGATCGGGGGGAATGTGACAGTAATAGGAGTGACAGGTCCTCTTTATGGAGGGATCGGGGAGGAATGTGACAGTAATAGCAGTGACAGGTACTCTTTATGGAGGGATCGGGGGGAATGTGACAGTAATAGGAGTGACAGGTCCTCTTTATGGAGGGATCGGGGAGGAATGTGACAGTAATAGCAGTGACAGGTACTCTTTATGGAGGGATCGGGGAGGAATGTGACAGTAATAGGAGTGACAGGTACTCTTTATGGAGGGATCGGGAGGAATGTGACAGTAATAGCAGTGACAGGTACTCTTTATGGAGGGATCGGGGGGAATGTGACAGTAATAGGAGTGACAGGTACTCTTTATGGAGGGATTGGGGGGTAATGTGACAGTAATAGGAGTGACAGGTACTCTTTATGGAGGGATCGGGGGGAATGTGACAGTAATAGCAGTGACAGGTACTCTTTATGGAGGGATCGGGGGGAATGTGACAGTAATAGGCAGTGACAGGTACTCTTTATGGAGGGATCGGGAGGAATGTGACAGTAATAGGCAGTGACAGGTACTCTTTATGGAGGGATCGGGGGGGAATGTGACAGTAATAGGCAGTGACAGGTACTCTTTATGGAGGGATCAGGGGGAATGTGACAGTAATAGCAGTGACAGGTACTCTTTATGGAGGGATCGGGGAGAATGTGACAGTAATAGGAGTGACAGGTACTCTTTATGGAGGGATTGGGGGGTAATGTGACAGTAATAGGCAGTGACAGGTACTCTTTATGGAGGGATCGGGGAGAATGTGACAGTAATAGGAGTGACAGGTACTCTTTATGGAGGGATCGGGGAGAATGTGACAGTAATAGGAGTGACAGGTACTCTTTATGGAGGGATCGGGGAGAATGTGACAGTAATAGCAGTGACAGGTACTCTTTATGGAGGGATTGGGGAGGAATGTGACAGTAATAGGCAGTGACAGGTACTCTTTATGGAGGGATCGGGGGGAATGTGACAGTAATAGGAGTGACAGGTACTCTTTATGGAGGGATTGGGGGGTAATGTGACAGTAATAGGAGTGACAGGTCCTCTTTATGGAGGGATCGGGGAGGAATGTGACAGTAATAGCAGTGACAGGTACTCTTTATGGAGGGATCGGGGAGGAATGTGACAGTAATAGGAGTGACAGGTACTCTTTATGGAGGGATCGGGAGGAATGTGACAGTAATAGCAGTGACAGGTACTCTTTATGGAGGGATCGGGGAGGAATGTGACAGTAATAGGAGTGACAGGTACTCTTTATGGAGGGATCGGGGGGAATGTGACAGTAATAGGCAGTGACAGGTACTCTTTATGGAGGGATCGGGAGGAATGTGACAGTAATAGGCAGTGACAGGTACTCTTTATGGAGGGATCGGGAGGAATGTGACAGTAATAGGCAGTGACAGGTACTCTTTATGGAGGGACCGGGGGGTATGTGACAGTAATAGGAGTGACAGGTACTCTTTATGGAGGGATCGGGGGGGAATGTGACAGTAATAGGCAGTGACAGGTACTCTTTATGGAGGGATCAGGGGGAATGTGACAGTAATAGCAGTGACAGGTACTCTTTATGGAGGGATCGGGGAGAATGTGACAGTAATAGGAGTGACAGGTACTCTTTATGGAGGGATTGGGGGGTAATGTGACAGTAATAGGCAGTGACAGGTACTCTTTATGGAGGGATCGGGGAGAATGTGACAGTAATAGGAGTGACAGGTACTCTTTATGGAGGGATCGGGGAGAATGTGACAGTAATAGGAGTGACAGGTACTCTTTATGGAGGGATCGGGGAGAATGTGACAGTAATAGGAGTGACAGGTACTCTTTATGGAGGGATCGGGGAGAATGTGACAGTAATAGGCAGTGACAGGTACTCTTTATGGAGGGATTGGGGAGGAATGTGACAGTAATAGGCAGTGACAGGTACTCTTTATGGA